>NC_138369.1:92148710-92165594 GCF_054177405.1 Leptonychotes weddellii | reverse complement strand
TCACTATGTTATTTAAGCTGAATTATATGCACAGGCAGATTGGATTGTAATCCTACTCAATGAAATTTTTATTAATAAATTTCTTACATAGTTCATGGAGCAATACAGAACATTAGAGCACTACCATTGGAAATGAAGAGGCAGAGGGAAGGAATCAGTGCTCAGTTAAAAGTTGGAGGAGAAAAGAGAAGGTATGGAAAGTCCTGAAAGAAGCAATAAGAAAAACTTTTCATAGGTCCTGGAAGGGTTTTTTAAAGATTTTATTTACTCATTTGACAGAGAGAAAGAGAACACAAGCAGGGGGAGTGGGAGTGGGAGAAGCGGGCTCCCTCTGAGCAGGGAGCCCAATGCAGGGCTCAATCCCAGGACCTGGGATCATGACCCGAGCCGAAGGCAGACACCCAACCAAGTGAGCTAACCACGCGCCCCTGGAAATGTCTTTTTAAAGCCCATATTTTTCCTAGCGATCTCCTAGACATATCTGCCAAATGGTACCTTCAAGTTGCCCTGTGTGTGCAAGTGGTCTTGATTTGTGCCCTGAATTTGCCTCGTCAAGGGCTTTCATATTTATGATCACAGCTCTCAAAACATCACAGGAACCTGGGCAGTGATCATTACACCCCACAAAGCATTCTACCCACAAACTATGTCCAACCCAGGCTGGGTTTCCCGTTCACCCAGCTACCTAATGACAGAACCCAGTTTTAATTCAGATTTTGTAATTCCAATCACTGGGCACTCTTACTTCAAGCTTCTGGAATGCCCCTCCTCATCTTTCTTAATTATGACAATATCACCCACTTTGTTCTAGACAAAATGCCAAGTGCTTTCTCTGCACTCCTTTGAATACCTACAGTCTCACTACAAGTTAGTAAAGAGTAGGCTCTCTTTACAAATGAGGAAATAACAAGGCTCAGAGAGATTAAGCCATTTGCCCTAAATCAGTGAACACCAGAGCCAAGATGCAAACCCAGGTACACAGGTACACTATTCAATGTACATTTCAAACACCTTTTCCAAATTAATGTTATGACAGTCTTGTTCTCCACTGAAATTCCACAGCTTTCAGGCTCTTATTTGAAATAAAATATCCAAACACCCTCTCTTCCTTATCCACCATTCCACTGTAAGGTCCTTCAGAACAGGGGTTGACTTACTCTGTATTTCCTACCATACCTAGCAATGCAAGAGCTCAGACCTATTTTTTTTTTTTAAGATTTTATTTATTTTAGAGAGAGAGAGAGCGAGCATGGGGAGGGGCAAAGGGGGAGGGAGAAGCAGGCTCCCTGCTGAGCAGGGAACCCAATTACATTTGGGGCTTGATTCCAGGACCCTGGCATCATGACCGGAGCTGAAGACAGATGGTTAACTGATTGAGCCACCAGGTGCCCCAGCTCAGACATATATTTAAGTGATTAGCACCATCCTTCAAAAAGCTATCCCAAAGAAACCCAGGCCAGACCTTTGGGACTCCAGCACTTCACTCCTGTTGAAAATTAATAAATATGGGATGCATCCAAATTAGCTGGATATTCAGACTTCCACAGGAAGCAAATAGGTAGTTTCTTGTTTATGGCCTTAAGGCCTCCTCCATCTTTATCAGATCAGTTCAGTCTCTTCTGTAGCTCTAAGGGAAATACTGGCTAGGACAGATCTCTCTCTGCACTTAGGATTCACATACTTTTCTCCCATTAATGTTCCATTAATGTTCATAGGTGTCTGTTTTTCCTGGTAGCTTGGAGGATGAATACACAAAGCCGCAGAGTTGGCAAATTTTATCATTTGAACATCTTTTTTCAAGGGGAGGAAATAGACTCAAGCTAATATCTAGTACCCTCTTATCATAAAGTTTCAAATGAGAAGTTTCAAAGCAAAATGAACATTTTTATTCTTTCCTGAAGAAATAAACTGTCACAGAACAGACAGTTTATTCCTTTTTTGGCTAGATGTAGTTGAGGATAGATATATAAATTTGTCTCAAATGCTTAATAATCCTTACGCACCAGAAACTCAGAATTATCTCTTTTGATGGGCTAATATTTGGGCTGTGAATCACTGTCTCAGACAAGCAGACCATCAAGATGAATTTCTAATATATAATAAATGAAGAGGATGAAGTCTGAAAAATCTGGAGAAGCATTTAGCACCGCTATTCCCTAAATCTCATGATGTGCCTAATTCTTCTCTCTGGAAATATTACAGGTGAAAATTCCATCAATGGTTGTTCATGTCTGCCTCAGGGCCAGGATAAAAGCTCTCATTCATTTGAACAATTCCCCTGGAGAGAAGGAAACTAACTTCAAATGTTTTGGTAATCACCTCAAAAGCATATCTGTCAAAGTGAATCAGCCTGAAGGTTTAGAGAAATATCTATGTTGTTACTGCTTTGTTCAAATGAGCAGAACCCTCTGCCCCCAGAATTCTGAAAGGCTGGCTCCTTCATTTCCTTCAAGCCTTCCTAAAAGTCACCTTCACAATGAGGCCTTTCCCCCCACCCTATTGAAAGCTGTAATCTTCCCTTAAACCACCATCAGTCTTCCTTCCCTAATTTGCTTTTCTCCGAAATACTTACTACTGGCTAACAAACTATATATTCATATCTTCTCTCACTCCCTCAATTAAAATGCAAGTTTCATGAGGGCAGGATTTTTTTTCTTGCTATGTCCTAAGGTCTAAAATGGTGGCTTTGGCAGATACAGGTACTCAGTAATATTTATTGAGTGAATGAGTTAATGAGTAAATAATCTAGGCTAGGAATCTTATTAAAAGTAAGGCCAGGAATTCAGAGATGTCAAACAATAATATATTTTCCTACAGTTTTTATGGGCCAGAATTTATCTTTAGTAAAAATCACAGATTCCTTTTTAAAATATGCAATGCCCATAGTCCACGCACTTGGGAAGCAGTCAACAAAATAGAATGTTTCAGGAGTAAAAACATGGCTTTTGAAATGTATCCGTTTTTATTTTTATCTCTCAAGCAGTTGCTACAGGTGATAACTTGAGTAATCAAAAATATGGCACTTTCTGTCCTGGAGCTTAATGGGAGAAACACCCAGCTGAGAACTATGAAGGGCAGTTTTGATTTGTATGCATGTGCATGTTTGTGTATGTAGAAATATAGGGGGGAAAACGTAGGATGGAAAGAAAGTCACCTAAAGTTGTGTGCTTGAGTTTCCCAGATTGGGAAGTCTCTTCTTTGTGGGGAAAAGGGATGCTATGAGAATAAAAGTAAAAAGAAAAATCAATTTGAAAAAATATATAGATTTTGTTATTGCTAGGTTTTGCACTTATTGCTGATAATAAGGTTATATGCTTTGGCAATCTGTTTTATTTAACACTTATTTTAGAAAAATGATAGACCATATTGAATACAAAATGTTTGAAAACATTTTGACAGATATGCTTCCATTGACTTTGTCTTGGAGAGAAGATGGAAGAGGCAATTTTGGCTTCCCCCTATATTATGAAAATGAATTAGCCAATCTACAAATTTCTAATGTGTCTTAAGCAACATCAAAATGAATGGTAAATAAACTTACCTATTAAGATTTAGTTCACTATTTTATCTTGGTCAGGATCAAATTATAAAATAGATTTTTCTGTGAAAGTTCTGAAATGATAGGAATCCATCCACCCATGTCCATCCTTGAATATAAATGACCCTAGAATTATAAATTGTAGTATACCCAGATCAAGAAATAGGAGAACTGACAATTCTAATAAATATGTCTACTGTTGCCAGGCCATGGTGGAAAGTTTAGCCAACTCTTTGATAGACAAATATTTTGGGTTTCCTGTCTTCAGTAGAAACGCTGGCTCTGAGAAACCTCAAATATGCGGAGGAGTTAAGAACCCTGCCTTCCAGTTTGGTTCTGCTACTAGCAAACTACTGCATGTAGTTTGGCCAATCTGTATTCTCTGGGACTCAGTTTCCTTGTAAGTAAGAGGAAGGGGATGAACTAGATTACCATAGAAGCATCAGAGAATATTAGAAGTAAAGGAGCTTTAAGGATCATTAATCTAACATGTCTACGTTATACAAGAAACAAACTTTAAAGTGCCTATGTCTGTTGGCTATGATAATTTTATTATTAATCTTTCCAGTCAGATTTATAGTAATTTCTCACTCTCTCCCCAAAAAATGAAATTAAGCTTTCTATTTAAAAAACATGAGTAAAGATATTCTCCAAAATAATTAAGATGTGTCAGGAGTAAATTTCCAACCTATACACAGCAATGTTAGTCTTAATCATTCCTTGAGTTGAAATGTTTTTTACTTGCCTAAGAATGTAAAATGGTTATTAAAATGTAGTTACATATCATATACCCTCCAATTAATTCTTTTTGGGGAACAGGGGATGATGACAAAATTTATTGAACCTCTATTATTTGAGAAGGACTTTATATTATCTTATTTAGTTCTTAAACCAATGATCACAATCATCATTTCCATTTTGTAGGCTCAATATTAATGGAGTTAAATAATTTGCTCTAAAATAGATTACCAAACAAGTGAATTGCAAAGCTGGGATTCAATCTCAAGTCTTACTGGCCCTGAAAGCTTAGGGACTTTTCACTATTCCACATGGCCTGACTGAAGAGAGAAATTTTTGTTTCAAAATTCTTGGGTAGACCAGGGCTACCCAGCTTTGGATAAAAGCTGCACGATAATGACTTGACAATGCACAGAGAGAGAACAGGATGCTTGGGTCAAGGTGAAGGAGTCATTACTCAGATCTCTCTTCTTCCACACCAAAATAGAAATTAAAAAAAAAAAAAATACTAAAAAGTACAGAGCCACGCTAAAAAAAAAAAAAAAAAAGTGAGAATATTCATGTTGCAGAAGCAGAGGAAACCTATAGCAAAAGCAGAGATTAAAGTGTTACAACCCAGATGGAACTATAACCATTATATATGTGATGGCACTTCAGGGACCGTATAGGTATGGAAGTCAAATCTGCCATACACATAGCAAGGGACAAGAAATTCACTCTCCATGTGAGCCTAGGAGGCAAGACCATACTGCCTACTCATTTATAAAAGCTAAAATAGCTCTACTCATTCACACAAAATTACAGCATTCCATTTGAGCACAGAAAGACTGTATGAGATCTGAACCAGTATTGATACACAACTGAGATAGATATTAAATTTTATCAAATATTTCAGCAACTATTTTGGATTAAAGTCATTCATATTATAACAACAGATGGATGTTCTCTAGTAATTTATAAATACAAAATCTAGTATTAAGCTTAATTTAAAAAACACTAGAAGATGATAATTGGCTTCTAGCTAACACATTTAGACAAATAAGAGAGAAAGAAATGTGTCATACAACTTGAAGGAAAGAGGCTAAATTAACATTACTTACAGATGATAGCTTTATAGAAATTGAAAAGCGAAGAGAGTCAACATCAAAACTATCATAAACTGTAAGTCTTCAATAAAAAACAGCCTTCAATAAAAACCACAATGACTTCAAAAGCATAATGTGAGAGAATATACACAGTATGTTCAAACAAGAAAATGTAGCTACATGATAATTAGCAAGAAAAATGAAAAATTTCTAAGAAAAAAACTTTACAATGCTCCTGAGAAACAGAAAAATACTTGATCAAAAGAAAAACCTACCTATTCTTGTACAAGATTTATAGCACTAGGTTATTAATCTTCCCTCAATTAGTCTACAAATCTAAAAGCATCCCAACCAAATTAAGAAAAAACTTTTTTTTTTTTTTAAATGAAACAAGCTAACTCAAAAGTTCATAGGAAGAATTATACAAGCAGTAATAGCCACTACATCATAACACTGATGTTATGGAATGAGCTGTGTCCCACCAAATTCATTAGGTTGAAGCCCTAACCTCCAATACCTTTGAATGTGATTGTACTTGGAGATAGGGCCTTTAAAGAGATGATTAAGTTAAAATGAGGCCATTAGGATGGACCCTAATCCAATCCAACCGGGTGTCCTTATAAAAAGAGGAGAATAGGGGGATACCCAGAGAGACCGAAGGCTGCTCATGCACAGACAAAAGGCCATGTGAGGACACAGAAAGAAGGTAAATATCCACAAGCCAAGAAGAGAGAACTCAGGAGGAACCTCACCTGCCAACACCTTGATATAGAACTTCTAGCTTCCAAAAGTGTTAGAAAATAAAGTTCTGTTTAAGCCACCTACTCTGTGGTATTTTTTTATGGCAGTCCTCACAGACTAATACAATACATTCCACACAAAATTACCGAGCATAAATGTCAGGCAAATATGCTTATGAGTTAGGTGTTTAATAATAATTGATGTTATTAATAATCTGGTCCTGAATGTTGGAAACAATCAAATTGTAGAGCCAAGGAGAGCTACTTGCTTGAGTTACTATGGGAATCACCCAAATGTTTTCTACCCACTGAAAATTCTGTTAAAATAACAGTAATTTGTAAAACTGGTTAAATAATTCAACCCACAGTATTTTTCCTCCTAGTCTTCTCAGTTACCATATATAAATAAATCAAAGTATTTATTGCCAGTTCTCTAGATACAGATCTAGGTAACATAAGGGATATAAGAAGATTTTGTATGCACAAGATCCTTTTACTTTTATTAGGGAAATGAGACCTATGTCAAAAAATGTAAGCAAGAATAAAATATTCCCATATAAAGTAATACTTGTATGTTGGCTAACTGAACATAATAATAAAAATTAAAAAGAGTAATACTTGTAGATATTTTAAGTTGTCATTCTTATTAGTGGGCAGTTTCCCAGACTTTAACATGTTTTTTTAATCTACAATTTCCTTCCTTTCTCTCTCTTCCTCCTTATTCCTTGAAACTGTGATCAAGTGCTAGTTTCTATATAAAACCACTTTGTCTGGGGCACCTGGGTGGCTCAGTCGCTAAGCGTCTGCCTTCGGCTCAGGTCGTGATCCCAGAGTCCTGGGATGGAGACCCACATTGGGCTCCCTGCTCAGCGGGAAGCCTGCTTCTCCCTCTCCCACTCCCCCTGCTTGTGTTCTCTCTCTCTCTCTCTCTCTCTCTCGCTGTCTCTGTCAAATAAATAAATAAATAAATAATCTTAAAAAAAAAAACACTGCCTTATTATTTTTAATTTCAAGTTTTTATTTAAATTCCAGTTAGCATTCAGTGTATTATTAGTTCAGGAGTAGAATTTAGTGATTCATCACCTACATACAACATCCAGTGCTCAGCACAAGTGCCCTCCTTAATGCTGCCTCCTTTTCAAAATGTTTTTACCTTGCCTAGTGAGTGTCCATGAAAAGAAAAAGAATATACCGTCACCATTGTACTACAAGATGTGGTTTAGAAATTTTATATTTTAGAGACAGCTGGGTAGCACAGTCAATTAAGCATCCAAGTCTTATTTTGGCTCAGGTCATGATCTCAGGGTCATGAGATGAAGCCCCCCCCACCCCCACCCCCTTGACTCCATGCTGAGTGGGGAATCTGCTTGAGATTCTCTCCCTCTCTCTGAAATAAATCTTTAAAAAAAAATTTTATATTTTACTTTTCTACATTAAATTACAACTAGTTATCATCTCTGCAACCTGTAATCCATGTTGGATGAACAAAACAAAAAAAATGAAAAAAAAAAATAGCAGTAACAAAGAACTTGGTAAATGGATAAATGGTTATAATTCCAAGAAGCCCCAATTGGCTATTATTTAAAGGAATATTCTGCCATCTTAAGAATTACTGATAGCCAATATTTATCTGTTATCCTTCCAAACTCCTTGACTTTGTATGCTATTTTAATTACAATTCTCACAGCCCATTTTTTTTTTGCCATTTTCCTCTATTGTTCCCCTTCAGCATTACATATTTGCTTCCCTTTGTAGTTTATTTGACCCATACAGATCTTATTTTTTTTATTAACTCCACATTATTAGATTCTCATTAAACTTATATCATATGCCTAGCATAATTTTGACTCTTATTTACCCCTCGGTGTAAATTTCTTCACTTCCTCAGAGTCTTTTTTTTTTTAAGACCAAAAAAGAATAATTAAAACACAGTTGAAACAATCAAGGAAAAAAGTATTATTTTTAGATACTAGCTTGCAGTAAGTGATTAAAAAAAAAGTCTTGAAATTAAGTGTATATTTATACAGATGAAATAAACTAAAATTTCAAAGGAAAAATACTAAAGAAGAAATTGAAGAATATGAAAGATTCCATTTAAGTGAATTTTCATTGCTATAAATCACAAAGCATAATTTGACATTCAGTCTTCTAAATACATTTTCAGTGATGTCTTGATGAAACGTCATGTTAGATACTAGAAAACTGGCTCATAGTAGAGGTTTAATGCATAGGTTTCTTCAAATATATATAAATAAACTTACTAAAAATTATGGTGTTATAATTTTCTGCCCTCAGCAAATGTTTGTAAACAGATTTCAGAAGGTTGTAGGCTTTTGGAGTAACACCATTAAGGAAAAAGCTGCCTCTGTTTTTAGTAAGATGCCCCTTTGCCAAAGGTGCAACCAAAATTATTAGGTCATACCTGTTGCCAGACTGATCATTTTTGGTGATAGAGTACTATGTTTTTGCAAAGTCCCTTTCCTCTGGAACCTTCAAAGGTCACAAAAGAGTGATCCCCCAACAGTTAAGGCCAATAGGAAAGCTGACATATTTCAACACCTCCCAGTACTTCAAGGAAGTCTGATTTCAGCTCCACCCAACTATCATTTCTCAGTCCTCACTGTGTGCAAAGCTTGGGGCCAGGCACTGAGGAGTTATGGAGACCGGAAACCACAAAAATGATCTCAAGAAACTTGCCCTCAATAAGATGCCTTCAAGCAAAAGAATAAGAAACACAAGTAACTGTAATTCAAAGTAAAATAACTTATTTGTACAAATGGAGATAAAATAATTGTGATACGGAGACCTGGAGAAAGAAGCTCTGACTAGAAAAGCCTTCAGGATTTTCTAGAGCTGAGTAAGTATTATGTCAAGTCAAGTTGACTTGAATTATGAGGAAGAGAAGATATTTTAGGCTAAACAGAGACAAAGATGTCTGAAACTGCATGACTTTGTCAAAAATGGTGAAGATTATGGAATAAGGAAGGATATAATGCAAAGAAAAACTGGAAAGGGATCCAGACCAGATTGTGAAGGCCTTGAATATCATGGTAAAAAGTTTGCATTCACACCCCTCTGCCTCACATACATGCTCCAAAAGTAGCCAAGATTTCATCTATGTTAGAATCGCTTCCATTAAGATATACCCTCTAGAATGTATTTACCCCTTGATACATTTTCATAATATTGATTCTTGATTGCTCACTCTCATGCTCTCAGGTTAAAACAAACTAACAACTTGTATTGAGCTTAGATTAATATTCTGCATCTTTAATTTTATTACTTCTATCTAAACCTTTCTCCCACTTACTGAAACACTGCCAACGTAAAGGACATTGGTTGACAGTTCTTCCATCTCAGCCCTGTGCAGAAAATCTACATGCTTCTCATGAAAATTATGTAGCAACAGCACCTCACATTTATATAGAGCTTTATTGTTTGACACCCATTTTCAAATACTTTGTGAATCGTCACATAGTGTTAGCAACTAACATTTTTTGTGCTCTTGTAGTTTGTCAAGCACTATGCCAAGCTCTTTATGTACAATGTTACAACCCCCATTTAGAAATGAGAATATTAAGGTTATTGACATTAAGGGACTTCACAAGGTCACAGAACTAATAAATAGGGAGGAGATCAGGGCTTACCCTAGAAATTTTTACCTTAACCATCATGCTATTATTTCCTGTATAAACACACACCCACACCCCAAAAGTGGTTTTGACATTTTAATCAACTCAACAAAACATTTTTGTAAATCAATTACTTTATAGACTTTGTTCTACAAAATTTCTTAATTCACTTTAAACTAGCATTAAAATTGATCTACTGGTTCAAGTCATCCAAAATTGTCAAAAATGTATCATGTAATCTTTATTTATATGGACGGCACCAGGCCAAGACAAAAAAAATGCATTCGAAATTGGATGCCAAAGTTTATGCATTAGAGTATAAATAGTTGCGAATGCACCAATGGTAAAGCAACCATTCTGAAGTCTAAACATCTCATTTTTTATTTTAAAATTCTAAGTTTACCAATTTAATATAAAACAGTTTTTTAGAGAGGTGGGGAAGGGGCAGAGCAAGAGGGAGAGAGAGAATTTTAATCAGGCTCCACGTCCATTATGGAGCCCAACATTGGAGGAGGATCCTCGATCTCACAACCTTGAAATCATGACCTGAGCCAAAATCAAGAGTCAGCCACTTAGGGGTGCTTGGGTGGCTCAGTTGGTTAAGTGTCTGCCTTTGGCTCAGGTCATGATCCCAGGGTCTTAGGATCAAGCCCCACATCAGGCTCCCTGCTTTGTGGGGGGAGCCTGCTTCTCCCTCTCCCTCTGCCTGCCGCTCCCCCTGCTTGTGCGCTCTGTGTCAAATAAACAAAATCTTAAAAAAAAAAAAAAGAGTCAGCCACTTAAATGACTAAGCCACCAAGGTGCCCAATGAAACACAATTTTTAAGAAGAAAATTAAATAACTAAGCTTTCTGAGGTCAGGGTCAGAGATGAAATGTTTAATCCCTCAAGTATTATCCTACTTCAAAATTTCATCTACTGAATGTTATAAATGTGGCCCTGGAGGAGTTGAGGCTTTTATTTCACAGATAAGTAGGATGGTTCACGGGGCAGGTCTTCTGAACACTGCCAATAGTGTGCTTCTCTTCCTCTTGTAAGGCTTTCCTAACCTTCTACCTCCCAATGTAACAACACTTTCCTGTGAGATTACTCGCTGGATCCATTCTTGACCCTCCTTAAGAAGGTCATTACCACCAGTTGGAGAAAAAGTGAAGCCTAATAAAAACCACAGGAGTACTATTAAACTGAATTTAAGCAAACATTTTATCAGAAAAAGATGAAAATTTTCTTCCTATTTGTTAAGGAAATATCATTTTGATGCTATACATAATAGAACTAAGCAAGAAATTCAGGTCCTACAAGGAAATTGCTGGCCTGGTGAGGTTCTACCAGAGAAGAGAGAAAAACGCCGTTTTGAGAAGCTTTGCTATCCTAAGTTAATTCTAAAAATCTCATAGTTCTGAGACTTTAAATGAGAACTGCAAATTTGAAAAAAAAAAAAAAAATCCAAGATGGAAAACCAGGTAATAATAATATAGTACGTGAGTGAAAACCATTATGTTCAAGGCAAGTACCCAGCTCCTCTATAACAAAATTCCCAAGACAACAAATACATGGGACCACTGATCAAAGAGAAGTAAAGGAGAGAAAAATATATTACATATAAATTATTATTATGGAGACAGATACAAGGAGTCTTCCTCTTGAAAGATAACATAATAACAGCTTTACTGGCCATTTTGGGAATCATGATTGACCAAGTCAGGGAGTTAAACGTGCTCTGCAGAGGACTGAACAGGCCTCAGGAACTCAGTAAATAAAATGGTAGGAATTACGGGGCACCTGGGTGGCTCAGTCATTAAGCATCTGCCTTCAGCTCAGGTCATGATCCCGGAGTCCTGGGATCGAGCCCCGCATCGGGCTCCCTGCTGGGCGGGAAGCCTGCTTCTCCCTCTCTCACTCCCCCTGCTTGTGTTCCCTCTCTCACTCTGTCTCTATCAAATAAATAAAATCTTAAAAAAAAAAAAAAATGGTAGGAATTATGATGACAACTTATCTATACTTTTTTACCTGAAGAATCCATTAAGGTAAATAGATGTGTTCTCTCATAGGAAAGGGTTTTTTTCAAAACATTATTTGGCATGCTATAAATAAACCATACTTAAATTTACAATTTATAGGCATGTATGTTCCAGAAAATATTAGCATGAAAGCCCAAGCAAAATAATTTGAAAAATCTTACTTCATTTATAGTTAGCAGCACTAGGGAAGTCAATGTTTCTGGTAAAAAATGACCGCTTTACATATTTTTTTTTTAAGATTTTATTTATTTATTTGAGACAGAGAGAGTGAGTGAGAGCAGGTATGGGGGGAGAGGGAGAAGCAGACTCCCCGCTAAGCAGAGAGCTCATTCTGGGCTCAATCCCAGGATGCTGGGATCATGACCTGAGCTGGAGGCAGAGGTTTAACCAACTGAGCCACCCAGTCGTCCCCATTTTACATCTTTAATAAAAAAAGATCTATCGCGCTGTGAATTATGTAAGACTGTTGAATCACAGACCTGTACCTCTGAAACAAATAATACATTATATGTTAAAAAAAAAAAAAAAGAAGAAGAAGATAGTAGGAAGGGAAAAATGAAGGGGGGGATCAGAGGGGGAGATGAACCATGAGAGACTATGGACCCTGAGAAACAGACTGAGGGTTCTAGAGGGGAGGGGGGTCGGGGGATGGGTTAGCCTGGTGGTGGGTATTAAGGAGGGCACGTACTGAATGGAGCACTGGGTGTTATATGCAAACAATGAATCATAGAACACTACATCAAAAACTAATGATGTAATGTATGGTGACTAACATAATAAAATTTTTAAAAATGTAAAAAATAAAAAATAAAAATAAAAAAAGATCTATTTCAAAAATAATAGTTTTGTTGATTCTGTATTAACAAGTAAAAAAAACTGGGCGCCTGGGTAGCTCAGTCGTTAAGCATCTGCCTTCGGCTCAGGTCATGATCCCAGGGTCCTGGGATTGAGCCCCGCATCCGGCTCCCTGCTCCACAGGAAGCCTGCTTCTCCCTCTCCCACTCCCCCTGCTTGTGTTCCTTCTCTCGCTGTGTCTCTGTCTGTCAAATAAATAAATAAAATCTTTAAAAAAAAAAAAAAAACAAGTAAAAAAACTTAAAAAAGGGGGTCATTCCTTTTCTTTCATTACTTAATATACTTTCAACTTTCCCCTCTTCCAAATGTTCTTTTTCTGCCTTTCCTTCCCTCTATTTCTTTGCTCTCATTCATTATCAAAGGATGAGGACAGTCACAAATGAGAATCTAGATAAAATAGTAAACCCACAACACTGACATATCATCCTCATTTGTTTTTTCAACATCTGAGAAAAAAATCATCTCCCACTTCATTGTGTTTTAAATAACCTCCTCCTTAGAGTATAAACTATTTCACAGAACTGATTTCCTTAGAGTATAAACTATTTCACAGAACTGATTAAGCTCCCTAGGGCAGGAACCACTAAACCCAATTCTATCTCCAGGGACCAACCAGCTCAAGGTCTGGGATGAGCAAGTGGTGTTAACGTGTGTCAATCACACTAACAAGCTTTTTCTTAAAGGGCCAGCAGAAAAAATTCTCAACTTGTGGGCTAGTGTCGGCCACAGCTACTCAACTCTGCCCTTACAGCATGAAAGCAGCCACAAATAATTTACATAAAGGAAAGGGCATGGCTCTGGTCCAACAAAACTTTATCTACAAAAAGGTGGGCAGCCTGTATTAAAATAAAACTTTGTTCGCAAAAAAAAGTGGGCTGCCCACAGCATCATAATTTACCAGCCCCTACTACAGAAAAAGTTGAGGTGCTTGTGAGGAAGCCTAACCACAAAGGCTAAAGGGTGAGTCTAAAAACACTGCAGTTTAAGTGAGAATTATTTGCAGTTTGTCCATAAATAAAATGTGGTTGTCTTCAGGTTTTTAAACTTTATATAAATGGTATAGAGTAAATGGCTTCCTACAACATTATGTTATTGAGAAAGGTCCTTGTTGACATCTGTAGCCATAGCCTTTACTTCGTTATTTGTAATGATTGTATAATATTCAGTTGTATCAACAGACCACAATTTATCCCTGCTCCTGCTGATACACATTTAGATCTCTAATTTTTAACTATCAAACAATGCGGCAACAGTCTTGTTGAACAAGTGCAATATTTCCCAAAGTGAAATACCTAGAAATGAAATCGCAGTCACTAAACATAAGCAAATTCAGCTTTACTGAACAGTTCTGTAGAAGCAGAATAGTCCCTCAAAGAAGTATTACTATACAAACATGAGCTCATCCAGTATACTGCTTACTAGCAATATATAATACCTAAAATTATTGTTTGTCTGTGGTTATAGAAAGCTATGACTGTGTTTTTCAGTGTGAATAACTATGCAGTACAATTTATTGTGCCATTTCTTTACTAATATGTAATGCCAATTCCATTATTATATCTAATTTCTACATATAGCTGGATGTTTCTTAGTTTTTTATTCTATTCCCTTTAGCTCTGCTTCAATATCGTTGCATTTGATTACCATTGCTTTATAATCTCTATCATTTATAATGTACTATTGTTTTGTAATTTTACCTTCAAAACTGTTTTAGCAACTCTTGGCATTTTGTTCTTCCATATAAAGAATTCTCAGAAATTCTCTCTTTAAATATTGTTTCTCTGATTTTCTATTATTTTCTCTTCTCCTATATGTCTTCTAGAAGCCTCTCAATTTATTTTCCATCTCTTAAAATTACTCTATTCTTTTTTTATTTAATTGCTTTCTCTATGCTTTGCTCTGGACCAGGTCCTTACACTCTTTTCTAATTAGTTTCTTTCTACAGTGTCTCTCATTGCATGACTTGCAGAAAGTAAGGGGAAGAGAATATTCAGGAATCCCCAGTTGTCAGTCAAACTCATTTTTCCAGGAAGCAATATTGTACAAAGAGCTCTCTCTCTTTCTCTTTCTCTCTCTTTTTAATGGTTTTAGTATCCATGGACATTGCAGGAACGCTGTGGGTTGAAGAGGCCTTTGAGAACTGGCGTGGGAACTAGCCACTATACAGAACACTTGGTTCTAAGAGAAAAATGTATTCTAGGTTCCAAACAATGGACTTCAAAATGAATTTTTAAAATACAGTTTGTAAGATGGATATTGCTTTATAAACAAACTCACATTTTTTATGTGAGATAAATTTTGTTTATACGCGTCCCATAATCCCAACTCCCTCCACTTGTAAATAGATTTTTCAGTGTCCTCCAAAATTACCTATTGTCATTTTTTTTAAAGATTTTATTTATTTATTTGACAGAGAGAGACACAGCGAGAGAGAGAGAACACAAGCAGGGGGAGTGGGAGAGGAAGAAGCAGGCTTCCCGCCGAACAGGGAGCCCGATGTGGTGCTTGATCTCAGGACCCTGGGATCATGACCTGAGCCGCAGGCAGATGCTTAATGACTGAGCCACCCAGGCGCCCCCTACCTATTGTCTTAATAACATAAGAAAAATGTTTAGTTCTCTAAAAGCCAAGTCTGAAGCCTGGAAAAGTTTTCTTTGGCACTGAAGAATTATAATACTAAAGAAAGCAAATAGCCAGAATCCTCACTGAAGATAATTACCTGGACAATTTTATAAGGGTTTCTGTGGATATTCTCTTAATCATTGGGCCCATGAATACCAACCAAACCAAAAAATGCACCCTTCCATACCATCATATGCTCATGGATATGTGGTTAAATTTCGTATGCGTGATACTTAATGTGATGGGAAAATAAGTTTATTCCCTTCCATACCACCGTTAGCTTCTTCATCTGCCAAAATTTTAAATACCACATCACTGGTTCTTAAAACAAGTACCATGGTAAACTTCTTCACCCAGGGACGCTCAAGGAAAAATTATTAAACAAAGATCATCTTTGGAGTCTATTCACTTTAGCATTTTTTTTTCTGTTTATAAACAGTTTATTCAGTTCATTATAGTGGGTAACTTCCCAGCTAAATGCACAGATACAAGCGAGGTGCCCCTTGGTCAGTGCAGGAGCCAGTGGATTACATGGGACTGGGCATGAGCAAGGAAGGAGCACCAAGGTTTCAGAGTCAGACCCGGCCAGAGCCCCTGAGCGGAGGGGTAGGCTCACGGCCCGCCCCACACTGACCCTGCTGCTTCCTTCTCACAGCCGGGCATCCTGCGGGGCGTGTCTTCAACACTGCAGCATCTCAGTGAGGCCAGGGGAACAGATATTAAAGGGAGTCCGTGTCCTGGTGCCCCTCAACTGTTGTTGCTTTGTAAGTCCCATGCTAGCACGTGAACAGGAATTTTGGAATCCTCCAGTAACCATGGGCACTTTGGCATTTTTGATACTTCTTTCCTTTCCATCTCTTTCTCCAACTCAAATATCAACAGCTTTTTAAGAAATATTCTATCCTCTTATATTCCAACAGAATTCCTCCTTGAATACTCTAAATTAGTGCTTCCCTTCTTACATAAAATTCACAATTCCACAGTAACTTCATTGCAAAGTAGTTACCATCTAAGAAATTCATAAAGGATATGCCTTAACAAAAACATAATGAGCCACTTAGAAGTATGTGCATTATAAAAAAAAATTGTCTCAACACAAAGGAATATATTTTTAACAATAGATTACCTAACAGTATTGTAGATGATGTGATAGATGAGGTATGATAAACTTCTTTTCCCATCCCATTAAAGATCATGTATATAAAGTTTAACCACATATCCATGAGTATATGAAACACTGAAATACAAATTAAATATGCCCTGCTTCTATGAATTTGACTAATTTAGATACCTCATATAAGGGGAATTCTGCAGTATTTGTTCTGTGACACTTTTTTCACTTAGTATAATGTCCCCCAGATTCATCCATGTTGTGGCAGATGGCAGGATTTTTAAGACTGAGTAATAATATTCCATTGTATGTATATACTTTTTTTTAAGCTTATCTGTGTATGGACACTTGGATTATTTCCATATTTTGGCTATTGTGAATAATATTGCGATAAACATGGAAGCACAGAGATCTCTTTGAGATCCTGATTTCAATTCTTTTGGTACCCAGAAGGAGGATTGCTGAATCATATAATAGTTCTATTTGTAATTTTTTAAGGAATCTCCATATTAGTTTTCATAGCTGTTCCATCATTTTACATTC
>NC_138369.1:92128233-92148210 GCF_054177405.1 Leptonychotes weddellii | reverse complement strand
TTCTCCCTCTCCATCTGCCTGCCACTCCCCCTGCTTGTGCACTCTCTTTCTCTCTCTCTCTGTGTCAAATAAATAAATAAAATCTTTAAAAAAAAAAAAAAGTGTCTGCCTTCGGCTCAGGTCATGATCCCAGGGTCCTGGGTTCGAGTCCCACATCAGGCTCCCCCTGCTCTGTGGGGGGACCTGCTCTCCCTCTGCCTGCCTCTCTCCGTGCTCATTCTCTCTGTCTCTCTCAAATAAATAAAATCTTTTTTTTTTTAAAGAAATTTTTGTTAGCAATATCTAAATGGATTATAGAATTTAGGGTTTATAAAGATTAAAACAGAATAGGTTAGCTGAGAATGCCTGAACTCAAACTCAGGAATGGAATATATACATGTAACTTAAGTTTCTCTAAGACCGAAAGATCACAGTGATAACTCAAATTACATTGGCTCTTGCCTGTATTTTCCTTCCACCATAACATCCATTCTGCTGAGTAACTTGCAAGCATTTCTGTGAGAACTCAGAGGATGATTTCCATACACTTAACAAACTCCTCGGAGAATCTCTACAACTTCCTCTACTCAGTCTCGTTCCCCAACAATTCCATGGCATGCACTCAAATAGCCACCTCTCACCAGACACTATGCTGAAACTATGGGAAAAAATAAAGGATGGGCATTAGTAAAAGCCTCTGAAGCTGGAAAAGTTAAGAAACAGATTTTCCTCTAGAGCCTCCAGAAGGATGCAGCCCTATGTTCCTTCCAACACTTTGATTTTAGTCAAGTAACACTCATTTCAAACTTCTGACCCCCAGAACTGCAAGGTAATAAATTTTCCACTGTATTAAGCCACTAAATTTGTGATAATTTGTTACAGCAGCAATAGGAAGCTAATATAGCAGGGCACTTAATCTTTCGTGGTCCAATTCAAAATATCTTTCCTGTTAGTTGGGTGTGATTTCCTAATCATTTACCACGTCCTGATCAATAAGCGCTGGTTCTGATCCATAAACATCTGTTCCCGAATTTCTGTTTATGTCATCTTGAACACTCATTTGCAGAGATTTTTCAGTTTCTCTCTTTTAAGTCTTATTGTCTATATGCCCATATCTCTAATTGTTGTTCTTTTGTTTGTATCTGTACCTCCTTCAATTGAATTCTCAGGAAACTACTGGGTACAGATACTTGCTCTTTGGAAATGGCTTGTTTGGGGGGGTGGGGAATCCTTTTTACTTCTTAAATTCTTTTGTTGCTTTTTCTTTCTGGCTCATTTTTTTTGGAAGAGAAAACATTGGAAGGTTAATCACCACCTGAAAAAGCATTTCCTGTAATGCTGAAGTCACTGGTTCTACGGGTGTGTGTGTGTCACATGGTCAGTCATCCTTTATGCTTAGGACAGCCTAGGTTTGTGCTATGAAATCATCTTATTCGCACTGTGTGTGGGCAACACCCAAGGGAGTTGAATGAGAAAGGAGATGTTTATCCAGGCATTTCCAAGGCTTCCCTTGGAGTGCTGAGATTTCAGCAAATTTGTGATAGAGGGGAAGAAGATGCTAGGAGAACTTGGGAAGAAGTACATGCCAGATGCAGGAGCAAAAGACCAGAAAATGGAAGATGGAGACCAGAAAAAAGGAACCACAAAACATTCTTTTTCGGATAAGGGAAGATAATTCTGAAGGAATGGAGGATGAGGAAAGAAATCATTCTATGATCAATGCTGTTGACTTCCCTACTTTATCAACATTTATTCCAATCACCTGAGCTTCTGTAACTTTCCACATCTGACCAATTTTCCTATTCACTAGCAGAATATCCTAAAACTAAACATTGAAGAGTATTCCTGCATAGTTTGTTGTCAACTAGCTAAGATTTCTTTTCCAGTCTAGTACACAGTATAGTGATTCAAGTAATAAATATTAATGATTCTTGAAAAAGGAAGGAGGGTGCCTGGGTGGCTCAGTCAGTTGAGCGTCTGCCTTCGGCTCGGGTCATGGTCCCAGGGTCCTGGGATCGAGTCCTGCATCAGGCTCCCTGCTCCGCGGGAAGCCCGCTTCTCCCTCTCCCACTCCCCCTGCTTGTGTTCCCTCTCTTCTGTGTCTCTCTCTGTCGAATAAATAAATCGTAAAAAAAAAAAAAAAAAAAAGGAAGGAATGCAGAATTTAGGTTAAAATACAAGTGGCAAAGTGAACATAGGACTTCAGCTGTTTTTCTACATGCAGCTAAAATGTTAGATGCAGAGTTTGTTATTATTGGGCGAGCACATACCGTGTCAGGAGGTCTTAATAACTTTGGCAAGCAAGAAAGCCAATGGAAAGTTTCTCTGGCTAACAAAAAATCCCTTTTTTAAGGACTCATGGAAGGTATCCATTACAGAGAGTTCAGAAATCTATGAGAAAAAACCATTAAAAGGATACTATTTTTATTCTGGCTTTCATGTTTTCTATTTCTCTCTTTACAGAAATAAAATCGAGGATTTCTTCCTTCAGAGGTCAATGAATCACAATATTGGAACTGTGCCGTATCACAAATGTATGTTTTGCCCATGCGGTCTCAAGCTAAAGTAACTGGCCTTCACCTTCAAAATGTACAGATAATAAATGCCCAAAGACTTAGTACATTAAGTCTTGGAAAAGTAAGGTAAACATTTGGTGAGTTTTCACTGAAAACATTAAAATGTTTTTTCCAGGTGTTACTTCTTCATAATAAATTTGAAGACTGTTTATAACATTTTTATAGGGGTATTCTCACTCAAGATTTCTTTGAACATATGTGAATTTTTGTCTATGACAGGGACATTAAAAAACACATTCTTAGTTGTTTTTTTCCAAACTTGATTTATGACCATCTGGCATTACATATTCTTTCTCCTTTATAACCTGCCTACTGTGTGCCTTTTTCCCCCTCAATACAAAATTACAGTGTAGCTTGAGCAGTCTAAAGCCAGCAGAATGGAAACAAAAACAAAAATACCTTGGCCTTGGAAATGTACATATCTTATCTGAATTTAATTAAAACATATTTACACACGTTTGTGTGAGAAATTCAAAGTTTTTATGATTTCTACATTTGACCATTATGCCATTCACTAAAGACAAATCTTATTTTAAAAAGTGATAAATTAGGGACTCCTGGGTGGCTCAGTCAGTTAAGTAACCACCTGTTGATTGCGGCTCAGGTCATGATCTTGGGCTTGTGAGATGGAGCTGTGTGCATCGGGCTTCTTCCTGGGTGTGGAGCCTGCTTAAGATTCTCCCTTTCCTCTTCCTCTCCTTCTGCCCCCCCTTTAAAAAAAAGTGATAAAGGGGAATCTAAGAAAGTCTGATTAACTATTATACCTATAACCCATTTCCAAATAAAGCTCTTGCTTCTGAATGAAATAACTTTGTCCCATTTGGGCCAGGACTCATTTGAGCTCAGATCTTAAGACAACCATCCATTGATTGACCCAAGGAAAACTAGCCTATAAGACAGCATGATGCTCTGTAATGGGAAAGCGAGAGGGTAGATCAATATGAGGGACTTAGTCACTACTCAGATTCTCTTCTTAGGAAGTTAGATAGTAGATACATAGCAAATCCTACCAGTTCCTCTTCCAAAATATTTTTCATGTCTATGCCCTCTTTCTATCCGATTACCACCACACTATCCAGGCCACCATCTTCTGCTGGACCAAAGCCATAGCCTCCTAACCTGGTTTCTCCACTAACACCACTTTCCTCTCAAAAACCATTTTTCATACAGTAGCCAGAGTGTTCTTTTAAAGAACACATAAGATAATGTCATTCACCTGATTAAAATTCTCCAGTGATTTCTCATTACGTATCAACTTCAAACATATAAAACAAAATTCAAACTGATATGGGGCATCTGGGTAGCTTAGTCGGTTGAGCCTCAGACTCTTGATTTCAGTTCAAGTCATCATCTCAGGATCCTGAGATTGTGCTCAGCAGGGAATCTGCTTAAGATTCTCTCTCTCTGCCTCTCCTCCCCCGGCCAAGTGCTCTCTTTCTTAAATAAATCTTAAAAAAAAAATTTCAAGCTGTTATGATCTGTCTTCTGCCTGCCTTTACCTCTCCATTCTCCTACCTACTGTGCTCCAGCCAGCTTGGTCTTCATTCTGTTTCTCATGCTGCCAAAGTCTCTCCCACCTCAGGGCCTTGCATTTACCAGTCCTCCCTCAGAAACCATCTCCTGTCTCCTCCCCCAGGCCAGCTTCCTCTTTTTCTTCCTTCAGGTCTCAGTTCAATTTTTTTTTTTTTCAAGAGGTCTTCCTATAAAGCAGTGGTGCTCAATTTTCACTATGTATCAGAATCACCTAGGAAACTTACAAACTTTCAGCTGACTAAGACCCACTACCATGAAGTAATCTGAGTAGGACCCTGGCATCAGAATTAAATCAAAACAAACCAAGCCTCGACAGGTGATTCTAACTGCAGCTAACTTGTGAATCAGTGACCTAAAGAACCTCACCATCTTCTCTCCGCATCATATCCACTATTAGAGTATCTCTTGGTATGTATCATACTCTGTAACCATCTTGACTTCTTTTCCTATAGTCTTTTTCTTCCACTAAAATGCCAATTCCACAAGGGCAAGGACATTTTCTGCCTATTTACTGCTATAGGCCCAATGCCTGACATCAATGAAGGAAAGACTGAAGGTCCTTCAAGTCAATAGACAGAGAAGCGTGAAGCATACGAAAGACAGCCTGGAGAATCCATTAAGTAGAGGTGATATAGAATGAGAGAGAAAGTGGTGAAAATAGATGAAAGAATCAGAAGCTGAATGAGGAAAGTGAAGCATGAGCATAAACCATGGACCACAAAATAGTCTCCTGGGCCACTGTCTCTTCCAATAAAACCTGAATGTTCAGACTAAAATTGAATCCTTTTCTGTGAGCGCCTAACATATCCTAAATTGTCTCAGTTCCATACAATCTCAGTTCCACACAAACACAATGCCAATTTTATTGATACACTGAGATTACAATTATCTCATTGTAGATTTTTAACATAGAGAAGCCTTATTTTAAATCCTGAAACTGTCTCATTTTACTCATACCATTTTTAATAGAAGTCTTCTTAAGAACATATTACATTTACTTACCTTCTTTAAAAGAATCCGCTGAGGAAATTTAACATTAACTTGGTAACTCCAGGATTTTCAGTCAAATATTTTGCTGTCTCATATGACTTTGATATCCTTAAGAAAACTTAAAACACATATGCCATTATTATAAAAGTCTTTGGAATAAAAGACTTTCATGGTTCTCAACTTTTCTTTTTAAGTTTCCTTTTTTTAAGTTTACAGGAACTCTGCTCTTACCTGAATGCCCTCTCTCCTTAGCTTGCTTATATATTCAGCTGTGAGTTTTTTCAGTTAATGACTTTTTTTTAAACAAATGCAAACACAACCTTGTGGTGGTTCCCAGGCTTCGCTATGATTGTAATCACCAGGAAAGCTTTTTTTTTTTTTTTAAGATTTCATTTATTTATGACAGAAAGGGAGAGCAGGAGCAGTGGGAGGGGCAGAGGCAGAGGGAGAGGGAGAAGCAGATTCTCGCTGAGCGGGGAGCCTGACAACACACAGGGGCGGGGCTTGATCCCAGGACCCTGGAATCATGACCTGAGCCAAAGGCAGACGCTTAATCTACTGAGCCACCCAGGCACCCCAGTAATCACCTGGAGAGCTTTAACATCTGGAAATGTCTGCCTACTTCAGACCCTGAAATTCATGATTTAATTCACTAGGCATGTGGCCAGGATTAGCTGGCTTGTTTGGGTTTTTTGGTTTGTTTTTGGTTCCCAGGTGATTCTAAAACATCTCATTAGGAACTGGAACTAGCAGTTGGAAAAGCAGCTGGAACCCAGACAGTGTTTCACTCTCCCTCTGTGGGTGAGTCTTTCTGTCTCCAGGCTACTTTCTCTGCTTCACTTTGCACAGGAGGGTAAGTAACTGACCCTACTGTCCCTACATATAAATGTTCTTCAGTTTCTGGAACCAAATGAATCTAAAAAATACCTTGGTTTGTTTCAAAGTCTCAGGAGCAAGATGTAATCAGCCCTTTTGGGCCTGAGTCTACCCATATTCCCTCCCGGAATAAGCAGGGAGCAAAGTCAGATTGTAGAAACAAACACGGGTTTAGGGTAAACAAACCGTAGGTATACTTTACATTTGGTGAGAGTTCTGGAGAGAAATTCTCAGAAATGAGCATATGGTATCTACTTACAGAATCCTAAACAACAATCCTACCCTCAGTAGGACAATGGACCCTCCAAATTTTGCATAACAAAAAAGTTTAACTGTTAGTTCCTCTTTGACCCATATTATATCATGACATTAGTAGCTTTCATTAATTGAGAATTCCCACCCAGGCTCATATTAAAAGCTCTATTCCAGAAGCATTAGGTTTTTTTTTTAAGTTACTCTGAGATTTTAAAGAATTAAATAGCTCAAAAAAATAAATAGCTCAAAGCTGAACTGCATCAAGGTAACAACCACAGAGAAAGCATTTCCACGTGCATGCTTAGACAGGTGGCAGAACTTAGCAAACACAGCAGAGGAACGAGTCCAACCTGTCTTCTTCTCTTTCCAGCCTCCCTGTAACCAGACTAACGTGAGTTTGCTCCGTGGTGAGTTAGCGATAGAGGTTACGCCAGGTGGAGTTCTCACACAAAGTAATCTTTATTTGCAGCAAATAAGGAGATCAGGGGAATAACTTCCAAAGCAGTGACTCCCTGAGCAGGGGTGAGCGGGTTCGCTTTATTTAGGGTTTAGGATGAATATTCAGAAAGGGGAGCTTTGTCCTCGCACGTAAAGGTGGGCATAGTTTGCACAGGCGCACTCAGAAAATATGCCTACAGGTTGCATCCTACCTTATGTTATTGAAGATTGTACTCCTAGGGTGGAGACTTTAACATTATAATGAAACAGGGGTAACTGTGGGGCAAGGGCAAGTGGCTATGGGCATGCTCTGAGAGCCAGTATAAACTCATGGGGTCTCGGGCTTGTTATCCCAGGTAAGGAATGCAAGATCTTGCTTACTTTTGAAACATCACTGGGAGTTTTACCACTGGCTTATTGTTTCTGATATGGTTAGGCTACTTCCTGGCCTGGTAGGGACTATTAGTTTCTGCATTCTCTTTGTTCTCTTAAAATCCTTAACAGCTGAGGTTTTTGTGTTTCACGCGTGCTTGCGTGTGCGTGTGCGCGTGTGTCTTTGTAATTCTGATACTTCCTAGGAAGTTCTGCAAGAAGTGTGCCTGGGCCAGTAGAGTGGTCGAGCACAGATCATGAAAATAGCTGGGGCCAAAAATGCCTGCTGTGTCTTACAAAAGCTATATCCCATCTTTCTTTGCTGGGTACCCTTGACTCTTTTTTTTTTCTTTTGCGGGGTGGCGGGGAGGCGGCAGAGGGAGAAGCAGGCTCCCCGCAGAGCTCAATCCCAGCATCCTGGGATCATGACCTGAGCCGAAGGCAGATGCCCAACCAACCGAGCCACCCAGGCGCACCCCCCGCCCCCACTCTTTCTGCTTAAAACTGGGAAACATTGCCCAGTAAAACTGACTGAAATAGTCTACTGACAGTAGTCCCAGGACCAGCAGTGTCAGCATCACCCACAAACCAATCCTCAGGCTCTAATCTAGCCCTAGGAATCAGAAACCCTGGGGGTGAGGCAGAGAAATCTGTACTTTAAAGAGCCCTATAGTTAATTCTTTTATTTCCTAGCTAATTTGTATCTATAAATACATAAATACATTGAACAAACCAAGTAGAATATTTGCCAAGGTAAACTAAAAACTAACTTGTTTCTATCCATTCTGTCAAAGGATATAAATCCCAAAATGAGTTTAAAATGCATGATGCTTTCTACCAGTAAACATCAGCGAATTCTGCTAGGTGCTTCCCACCAGGGCAGTTTGGGGATCAGACCCAGAATCTGATAAAGCTTAAATAGTTACAGCAAGTGTAAATGGGATGATCTTGGCTTTTAATCATTCTACACTTGAAAGAATTTTGTCCAGTATTTTGGATATTTTGAAATATTTACAATAGTAGAAATAGAAAAAGCTTACATTTATCTGTCAATTAATCTTATAATCATTCATTGAAAGCCTACCACATCCCAAGCATTGTGCTAGGCACTAGAGATACAGGGAAAACAAGACAAACACAACCCTGTACTCAGAGAGCTCACAGTCCAGAAATACAGGAAGTCTCAGGGCCCAAGGTAAGCTTCCCCAAAGGAGTAATGTTAACCAGAGCCTTGAAAGATGTGATGGCTAATTTTCTATGTCCTCTTGATTGGGCCAAAGTGTACCCAATCAAATATTATTCTGGGTGTGTCTGTGAGGGTGTTTTTATTTTTATTTTTTTTAAAGATTTTATTTATTTATTCATGAGAGACAGAGAGAGAGGCAGAGGGAGAAGCAGGCTCCCAAGGAGCAGGGAGCCCGATGCGGGACTCAATCCCAGGACGCTGGGATCATGACCTGAGCCGAAGGCAGACGCCTAACCATCTGAGCCACCCAGGCGCCCTGTGAGGGTGTTTTTAGAAGAGATTAAATCAGCAGACTGAATAAAGCAGATTGACTTCTTTACTGTGGATGGACCTCATCCTATTAATTGACGGTCTCCCTCTGCCCCTTCCCCAGCTCATGCATGTTCTCTCTCTCTCTCTCTCTCATAAGTAAATCTTAAAGAGAGAGAGAAATTTCTAGGAGGAAAGAAAGGCTGGTACAGAGATCTTGAGGCAGAGTATATAGCATCTTAAAAGAATTGAGGTAAAAATTACAACACTTCCTTAGCACTTACTGTATATCAGACCTTGCTCTAAGTTCCCTGGATATGTTATCTCATTTAATTCTCAAAACAACCTCCTGATGTAGGTTCAATTATTGTCTCAAATTGCAAGTGAAAAAACTGAGGCACAGAGAGGTGAAGTAACTCACTCAAGATCCTAGAGATGGAATGGAAAGAACCATGTTCCACAGCCAAGTGTTCTGTCTCCAGAGTCCATGCTCTTAACCATGACTCCTTCACTTCTCCATAGAGCTGGAGAGGAGAATAAGGAAGTGATAAAGAGAAATGCCAGATC
Organism: Leptonychotes weddellii; assembly: GCF_054177405.1. Lineage (NCBI taxonomy): Eukaryota > Metazoa > Chordata > Mammalia > Carnivora > Phocidae > Leptonychotes > Leptonychotes weddellii. The sequence goes on along the minus strand of NC_138369.1, from coordinate 92,139,129 downwards.
ATAGGGAACCTTGGAAGCCCTGTTAAGGGATTTGAGATTTTTTCCTAAAAGCCATAGGAACCAGAGAACAATTTAAATCAGAGGAGTGACAGGATCAGACTTCTGTTTAAAACATATGAAATAATTGCAGGGAAGAAATTGGAATGGAGGGAGCAAGACAGGTGGCTTTTGCTTTGATACAAGATTTTTCTCTTTTAACCACTTCACTTGAATATCAAATAGCTTAAGTTGCTCCAGAAAATATCAAAAGCAAAAACTCCAGGGACGCTTGGGTGGCTCAGTCGGTTAAGTGTCTGCCTTTGGCTCAGGTCATGATCCCAGGGTCCTGGGATCGAGTCCCACATCGGGCTCCTTGCTGAGCGGGAAGCCTGCTTCTCCCTCTGCCGCTCCCTCTGCTTGTGCTCTCTCTCTCCCTCTGACAAATAAATAAATAAATAACACCTAAAAAAAAACAAAAAAACAAAAATCCACACAATATAAACAGCCTTAAAATAATCTCCTCTTAACAGGATAATCATGATTCTGCTCCCTTCAGTTATCTTAGAATGCTGTCCCAAGAATGTTCAAAAAGGATCCTGGTCACTTAAAAGAGCAAAGATAGGGGAAAATGGAATGTGAAGATGTGTGGGGAACACAAGAGATACGCAGGAGGGTGGCAGGAAACTACCTTGGCTCAGGAAGTCAGGCAGCAGATCAGAGGCCGATAAAGGATGAGATAGGCGGTAAGAAATGGAAAGAGGAGAAAGAAGATCATAAAATGAAATTATTGTAGAAATATGATAAGCCAATGGTGTGAATGCGATAAGCCAACTAAAATCAATCTCTTATTTGAAAATTTAAATGTTAGAATATTCCACTGCTGCCTATAGCTGATGGAGAAGGTGTTCCAAAGGCCACACATGTAACATTGGGCCATTTGGAATAGCAGTTTTCCAAGGGAAAGTTTAGCTTCTTAGACTCTGCACACAGTGATTAAGCACAGGAAATCAAATTGTGGATTGAAGCCAAAATTTACAGGAGCATCAAGTACTGTATAAACTAGTAAAAGAGCTTAAAAAGATATATATACATAAATATATGTATATATATGTATGTTAAAATTAAAGATATATCTTTAATTTTAACATACATACATACATAAAGGGATTTTCCAACTCAATAAATTCTCCATATGTAGTTAATGATATCAAATATTCTATTATGGAAAAAACATCAGAATAACCAATCATTCCTAATGAAAAACATTGAAAAGAATCCTTAGCCTTATCTTAGCAAGAAAAGTCACAATAAATGTGCCTCTAAGCTGCTTCTAGTTTTGTTTTCATTTTTAAGGGGTGCTAGTAAAATGTCACTAATAAAAGTAGGAAATTCTTGCCAAGGCTTTCACTTGATTTGTAGCAATGCATCTCGAGCTATGACGTGTTTGATATACTGGATCCCTCAAGAAAGATACCTGAGACGGCATTTGGGTACCTTTTTCTGTAGGAAGAAAGTTTCTTAAGACAGTGGCTAACTGTCTACGGCCTTACCACCCTGAACGCGCCCGATCTCGTCTGATCTCGGAAGCTAAGCAGGGTCGGGCCTGGTTAATACTTGGATGGAAGACAGTGGCTAATTGCCCAAAAGGGACATATGTCAGAGTTTGGACTGAGCTCCCTTAAGGATCCTCGTAATATAAGCACAGAATCTGGAGCTCTTTAGTTCAATGCCCTCATGTTCCTGGGTGTCTACCCACATACACATGTAAATCTCTATAATTTTTTAACAACTTATTGGCAGAATGAAGCACGAAAGTGCTGAGCTGAGAGACTCACACCTCTGAGGAACTTTACTTTGGATTTTAGCCTATGTGTTAAACCTCAGGAAATTTTATACCTAGGCAAAGAACACAGGTCCCAAGAAAAGCAATCTGGTCATTAACTTCTGTCTCCTATAAAACATGTTCTTGATCAGCATGTTTTTCTCAAGACAGTATGAAACTTGCTGGGACGCCTGGGTGGCTCAGTCGTTAGGTGTCTGGCTTCAGCTCAGATCATGATCCCGGGGTCCTGGGATCAAGCCCCGCATCGAGCTCCCTGCTCAGTGTCTGCTTCTCCCTCTCCCTTTCTCTCTGCGTGTGGGCTCGTGCTCTCTCTCTCTCTCTGAAAGAAGGAAGGAAGGAAAGAAACAAATAAACTTGCCTTAAAAATTTACTCAGATAAGTGTGTGTGTGTATGTGTGTGTGTTTTCATTCTAAATTCCATTTTTAAGTGTACTTCTTTACATAATTTTCAGCTGTTCTGTGTGAATTACAACTGGCTAGTTTTTCATCTCTTTTGATTACTATTCCAGCCTTCTTGGGACTAGCTCTGTTACATAAAAAGGATTTTACTTTACTTTTTCTTCTACCCTGGATCTGTATCTCTGAAGTTGTTCATTTAGACTTTGGGCCAATAACTGATTATTTAATAGGGAGGCTAGCTCACAAAAAATATTGATTGGATCACATACATTTGTGTGACTCACAGGATGTGGTGTAAGGGGAAGCTAAGTGGGGAAAATTCTCATTTTCTGGTAAAGTAGTTGAAACCTTTGGACAATAAGGCACTTTTTTTTTCCATCTACAAAATTTGGCTTGAATACAATTTCTTTCCTTGACACAGTACTATCAAGAATTGTTTTATTTTTAAAACAGAACATGATCCAAATAGAAGAATGAGCCAAGAACATGAACAGACAGTTCAAAGAGAAGGAAATGATCTTTAAACATATGAAAAGATGTTCAACTTCATGATAATATGAGAAATGTATAGTAAAATTACAAGGCAACGCCTTGTTTTTTCATCTATCAGTCTGACAAAGATGTAAAAGTTGATGATTACAGTATTTTGACGAAAACATACACCATGATATTTAGTTGGTGATAGTATAAATTCATTCTACTTTTAAGAGTCAAATTGACAATATTTGTCAATTTAAAATACAAATATCTTTTGCACTGAAATTCCATTTCTAGAAAAGTTTCAGATAGAAATCCATTAATACATGTATACAAGATGTATGAACGCAGTAATTTATTGTAGCATTCATCCATTGGAATAGTCTATAGCTATTAATAAGGGAGAACTATAGAAAGTGATATGAAACCAGCTTCAAGTTATATTAAGTGATGACAGGAAGATACAGTACCTTATGTAGAATGTGAGTAAAAGAAATTGGAGCTATATACACATACATGGTAGATATGAAGTGTAAGGAAGTGGCAAAATATATTTCCTCTGGAGAAAACTGTCATACTGAGGGACTAGGAGACTAAAGTGAAATGGAAATTCACTCTTTACTGTGTGTCACTTTATACTGCTGGAATTTAAAAAAAAAAAAAAAACACATTTGCACTATTACTTGTATTTTTTAAAATCGCATTAAAAAATGTAAGAAATTCTGTCCTTAGCTACATGAAGATGCATAAAAAATGCCAATATGTATGGAATTCTATTTACCTGCTTTAAACTTGCTGAAAATGGCATAAAGCTTTTACAAATGCATAATGTCATTGATCTTAAGTTGCAACTTAATGCTACTACTTTTTCTACATGGCAAAAACATTTATTACACTCCTATATTTTCCAAATCAATCAATACATAATCAGAAAATTAATATCCTCTTGCAGCCACTCATACCAGATGGTCTTTCCTGGTCCATTTCTTCTCCTTTCATGATATCCTTCTCATCTCTCATTTACTCAGAGGTTGGCCAGCTCATTCTGTAAAGAGCCACATAGTAAATATTTTAGAGTTTGTGGGCCAAGAGGGAAAATCAAGGATATTATCTTTGTGTTTATATAGCAGAAAATAAAACAAATTTCTAAAAATTTTTTATGACAAAATTAAAAATATAACTGAAAAAAAATATAGGTCTACTAATGAGAATAATAGAATTCTTTTGGGGAAGATAATACTTTGCTTAATTGGGGTTCAAGATTAGTGTCCTCTATCCTCAAGTTGATTGAAAATTTTTATCTGTAAAAACATTTCTTGTGGGGTGCCTGGGTGTCTCAGTTGGTTAAGCATCTGCCTTCACCTCAGGTCATGATCCCAGGGTCGTGGGATCGAGTCCCACATCAGGCTCCCTGCTCCTCTCACTCCCTCTGCCCCTCCCCCAGCTTGTGCTCTCTCTCACTCACTCTGTCTCAAATAAATAAATAAAATCTTAAAAAAAAAAAAATTCTGTGGGCCTAACAATAGAGGTGGTAAGCTAGACTAGCCCCAACAGCTATAGTTTTCCCTTTCTTTTCTGCCTGATGGGCTCCAGACATCTAGCAAACTCTGCTCAACAATCACCTCATCTGGGAAGGCTGGCTCTCTTCCACTCACCCTATCTGTATCAGAATAATCATTCTACTCCTTCTGTAGCTGGATCACAATTCCAATCTTGAATAGAGAGCATTTTATAATATTTATCAGTAGTAGATATCTATGACCTTTCTTATATCTAATTTATCCCTTGTTCATAGAATATGCTAGAACATCATAGGAACCCAGTCATTTTTTGTTAAACTAAGCTTTCATCCATTAAAAAGCAATTTTGATGGTAAATAAAATAAATATAAAAATATAAAGTAAATATAAAGAGCTCCCCATCAACCCACTTAACTTCTGTGGTGATAATAACATCCCAAACTTGTATTTTTGGGTCAAATGATTAGGCAACCCCTTCAGGGCTAGCATCTTCAGTCATGTTCAGTCAAGAGCTCTCCCTTTTGTCTAAGATGCCTAGATTTTGCAAGCACTATTGTAGCTAAAAGCTGAAACTTGTTCACAAGCATAGTCCTGAAGGCTAGCAATCCATGATGAGAATTTGATCATACATATGTACAATACTTGAAAAAGAGTTTAAACCCTAAGTATCCCAGTAGTGCTATACAATCTATTCCAAACCCAGGGAAGCAAGTATATTTTCTGATAATGACTACTAAGGAATTTTGCAGCTTTTGCCAAGATCACCTTATGCCTTGGATATTCTTCTTTTTAATCATTACTTATCCTCCAGCTCTCTGAGTTCATACATTACTTCCTCAGGGATGTCTCCTCTGATCACCCCAGAACAGTCAAACCCCTTGTTAGATGCTGTCCTAGCTTTATGTGTTCTTCATAGCACTTACAGAAGTTTGTAATTATATCTTTGGATGATTATTTCATCAATGTGTCTTATTCATAAGGTCCATGAAAGTAGAATCCATATTCACTCTCATTGTGTCCATAACACCTACACAGTGCCTGAAGATGTATATGCTTGGGGCACCCGAGTGGCTCAGTCGGTTAAGCATCCAACTCAATTTTGGCTCAGGTCATGATCTCAGGGTTGTGAGACTGAGCTCTGCGTGGGGCTTCGTGCTCAGTGGGGAGTCTGCTTGAGATTCTCTCTCTGCCTCTGCCCTTCCCTTCCTCCCTCTCTCTCTTTCAAATAAATAAATCTTTTAAAAAAAAAAGATGCATATACTCAATAAATACTTGTTAAATGAGTGAATGAAGGTGGAATGAGGTCAATAGTCCATTTTGCCACTGGTTCCTAAAGAAGACCCCTATTTCAAGAAATCATTTATACCAGAGACAGTTGTGTCATTAAAAGACAGAATTAGCAATATAAAGGAACCATAAAGATTCCCAGGTTCAACTCATTTATTTCACTGAAAAAGACAGAAACTTGGACAAGTTATATAACTGACCTGGGATCTCAAAAAAATGGACTAAATTTGTAAGTTCCATCTCTACCATGATATATGTGAGAGCTTATCATATTACTCACCTTTCCACAAGGTTTCAAACCTTACTCATGTTTTCAAACTCCCATGCCACTTTGGTTTGCTTATCATTACTTTCACTCACCATGGTATCTACATCAGTCCTCACTCTAATACATCCATTTAGTTTATGTAATTTACATAATCTCACTGACAGCTGCTTTGACCCTGCGGAAATTCTTTAAAAAAAAAAAAAAGAAAAGAAAAGAGGGGCTCTTGGGTGGCTCAGTTAAACATTGGACTCAGTTTCGGCTCAGGTCATGATCTCAGGGTGGGGTCATGGGGTCAAGCCCCAAGTCAGGCTCTATGCTCAGCACAGAGTCCGCTCGACATTCTTTCCCTCTGCCTCCCCCCTCTGCCCTTCCCCCTGCTCACATACTATCATCCTCTCTCTCTTTCAAATAAAATCTTTAAAAAAAAAAAAGAAATTCTGATCAGCATAAATTAGGTTTATTGTCCAATTCTGGTCTAGACACCTGCCTGACTGAGGAGTGCATCTTAAAGTACCCTAGGGATTATAAATAGAACATGTCTTTTCTGGACAGCTATGTGCAAAAGAATGAAGCTGGGCCATTTTCTTACATCATACATAAAAATAAACTCAAAATGAACTAAAGATCTAAATGTGAGACCTGAAACCTTAAAACTCCTAGAAGAAAACATAGGCAGTAATTTCTTTGGCATTGGCCATAGAAATTTTTTTAGCTATGTCTCCACAGGCAAGGGAAACAAAAGCAAAAATAAACTGTTGGGACTACACTAAAATAAAAAGCATTTGCACAGTTTAAAGAAACCATCAACAAAACACAGAGACAACCTACTGAATTGGAGAAGATATTTGCAAATGATATACCCAATAAAGGGTTAATAGCCAAAACATGTAAAGAACTTACACAATTTACCACAAAGAAGAGGATAATCTGATTTAAAATGGACAGAGGATCTAAATAGACATTTTTCGAAAGAACACATACAAATAACCAACAGACAAATGAGAAGATGCTCAACATCACTGATTATCAGGGAAATGCAAATCAAAACCACAGTGAGATATCACCTGACACCTGTCAGAATGACTAGTATCAAAAAGACAAGAAATAACAAGTGATGACAAGAATGGCAAGAGAAAGGAACTCAAGTGCACTGTTGGCAGGAATGTAAATTGGTGCAACCACTGTGGAAAACAGTATGAAGCTTCCTCAAAAAATAAAAATTAGAAATACCATATCACCCAGTAATTCCACTACTGAATATTTACACAAATAAAATGAAAACACTATTTTGAAAAGATATATGTACCCCTATGTTTATTGCATCATTATTTACAATAGCCAAGATATGGAAGCTGCCCAAATGTCCATCAATAGATGAATGAATAAAGAAGATGTGGTGTATATACACAATGGAATATTACTCAGCAATAAAAAAGAATGAGATCTTGCCATTTGGGACAGCATGGATGGACCTAGAGGATATTATGCTAAGTGAAATAAGTCAGAGAAAGGAAAATAACATATGATTTCAGTCACATATATAATCTAAAATGAAAAACAAGAAACAAAAAACCATACAGACTCCTGAATACAGAGAACAAGCTGATAGTTGCCAGTGGGGAGGGTGTTGGAGGGATGGGAAAAATAGGAAAGGGGATTAAGAGTCACAAACTTCCAGTTAAAAATAATTTATGATGATGAAAAGTACAGCATAGGGGAAATATTCAATAATATTTCAATAACATGTTAGGGTAACAGATGGTAACCACACTTACTGTGGTGAGCATAGCATAATGTATAATTCTTATCAAATCACTATGTTGTACACCTGAAACCAGTATAACATTGTATGTCAACTATACTCCAATTTTTTTTTTTATTTGACAGCACAAGCAGGGGGGGAGCAGGAGAGGGAGAAGCAGGCTCCCCACTGAGCAGGGAGCTGATGTGGGGCTCGATCCCAGGACTCTGGGATCATGACCTGAGCCGAAGGCAGACACTTAACAACTGAGCCACCCAGGCACCCCTATACTCCAATTTTTTTAAAAAAAAATGCCTTTTAAGATGTTTGTGTGGGAGAGGATATAGATACATGAAAAAATGCATGGGCAATTTTAGTAAGGCCAAAGGGCATAAGAGTGTGCATAGAAATGTACACACACGTATAGACACTATATCTTTGTTTTGAATTCATTTAATATGGGAAACATTTTGGTTTGTCATTTTGCCTTTTGCATTGTGTAGTCTGTAGTCTATCCAGAGTACAAATACAATTTTAAAAATACTTATCCCCATCATGTTCAATGTATCCAATAATAAATAAACGTTATAAGAAGCATCTCTCACAGGGGCACCTGGGTGGCTCAATCCATTATGCATCTGCATCCCAATGTCCTGGGATTGAGTCCTGCATCTGGCTCCCTGCTCATCGGGGAGTTGGCTTCTCCCTCTGACTCTCACTCCTCCTTGTGCTCTCTCTGTCTCTCGCACTCTCTCTCTCTCAAATAAATAAATAAACAAACTCTTCAAAAAAAAGAAAAGAAGCATCTTTCACGGGGACTACTAGGCACCTGGTAAATGGATATTTGATAATATGCCCGCTCCCATAAAAACATTATTTTACCTATTGATTCATGGTGCTGTTTTTATAAATTGATGATAGCAAGCTGATTGTCACTCATGGCTCAGCTAATTAAAACAGACTCTGGACTCTGAGAAACAAACTGAGGGTTCTAGAGGGGAGGGGTGGGGGGATGGGTTAGCCTGGTGATGGGTATTAAAGAGGGCATGTACTGAATGGAGCACTGGGTGTTATACGCAAACAATGAATCATGGAACACTATATCAAAAACTAATTATGTAATGTATGGTGATTAACATAACAACAAAAAAAAGAATGGTACTAACAAGAAGCCTGTAAGAAAGTGTGAGTACTGAGTAAAATCCATGGAACCATGTTTTGTTTTCTGTTTTTTGTTTTTAAATTATGTTAAGTTAGCCACTGTGTAGGAACCATGGTTTTAAGCACAAGTTTGGTGTTCATTTTTTATTTTTTTAAGACTTTATTTATTTATTTGACAGAGAGAGACAGTGAGAGAGGGAACACAAGCAGGGGGAGTGGGAAAGGGAGAAGCAGGCTTCCTGCAGAGCAGGGAGCCTGAGGCAGGGCTGGATCCCAGGGCCCTGGGATCATGACCTGAGCCGAGGGCAGATGCTTAATGACTGAGCCACCCAGGCACCCCGAGTTTGGTTTTCATATTCAGTTCTCTAGCTTGGTGCTTAGTATATATCACAAGTGTAAATGAAAACAGTAAAGGGAATTTTTTAGTCAGTTACATAATGGAACCTTAGAAACTCAATTCACAGTTTCTTAAAAAGAAAAATCTCTGTGATACTACATTCATAGACAATCTCCTATAGCTCAGTCAGCAAGACAAACTCTAAATCTCGGGTATGTTTCTCGAGATTTTGAGTTGCAGTACAAGGTTTCCAAATAGTGTTATTAATGATGAATTAGTTCAAAATGTGGGACAGACCACATAGAAGCCCCTCAAATTTAACTACAGGAAAGAACTGAAACCAGAGAGCAGATTGGAGGCAAAGTGTTGTTGATACAGTTCCAGATAGGCCAGCTATAAAACAGCTTCTTCTAATCTGCCATATTAATTCCCTCAGCCCATTCCTCAATTTTGTTTACTGAAATTAAATCTAACCAGATTTTATATTTGTTGCTAATATTACCATTTTTTATCAAAGTTTGTACAAATACACTTCGTCTTTCCTCTTAAAATCTCCTTTAAAAAAAATCCAAGTTCTTCCCAAAAAACATTAATAGTCTTTTTAAACTGCAGTTCTTAACTTTGAGTTGACTTTTCAATAATCTCCCAAACATTATTTCTTTCCCAGATTTAATGATTGAAACACTCAACATTCCAAATTATTCCTTTACCAATACATGCGCTATTTTTTTCCCTTTGTCTTTCCTCCTCCCTAAGGGGTACCTGACTTTCTTTTCCTTTCCAAATATTCCTTGGGAATTTGTCCTACTCTAGTCAAAAAAAAAATTTTTTTAAGGATTTTTAAATTTCTACATATGTGCAAGCGTTTGTGAAATAGTCCAAAAATCTAAAGTCCTAAACAACATAATAATCAAGAGAAAAACCCCAGACATAATTTGCTGTGCAAAAATGATGCTAGCAGCTTCACCACCCAAAATGGGTGCTTTCTCTTGTTTTTATTTTATTTAATTTATGCAGAAGATTAGCACTATGTTCTTTATTTCACTACTTAGTAAAATACTATTATTTTCTGGTTTTGCTTACTGGGAAAATTGAACTGTACAGGGTTTCTTTTCCTTTCAACTAGGAACATTTGGAAAAGTAACAGCCTTACTTTCCTATAAGATACAGAGACTTAGGGGAAAGATGGCGGAGGAGTAGGGGACCCTATTTCAACTGGTCCCCAGAATTGAGCTGGATATCTACCAGACCACTCTGAGCACCCACGAAACCAGCCTGAAATGTAAGAAGATCTGGATCTCTACAAACAGAATATTGCAGACGGTTGGTTGTGAGGTACAAAGTGGACAGCCGTGATTCTGCGGGCAGATATCGGAGGATAAACGGCGGCGGGAGGGTGCCTGGCCGTGGGGATCCTACATTGCCGGTGAGTGACAGCCTCACGCACTGCGGACCCGTAGCGTCGGGAAAGGACTTTAGGGCAGCCCCCAGGGTGGAAAACCAGAGCGGTGGGGTCGCGCACACGCAAACTGCAGCCACCCGGACAGAAACCCGGAGCGATGATCGCGCGCACGAGAACTGCAGCCTCTGAGACGGAAACCCGGTGCGCCGGGGTCAGGCCGGTGAACTGCAACCTCCGGGGTGGAAATCCCCAGCGGCGGAGTCACGCACACGCACATGAACTGGGAGCGGCTGGCGGTTTTAGAAGCACAAAGGGCAGAGACGTGCCCGGACCTGGAGGCAGGACTGGGAGCGCTGGGGAGGGGCGCACAACCCAGGACCCGGCAGTTTATAGCAGCATGGACAGAAACGGAGACAGTGTGGCCTGGAGAGCTCACTGAAGAACAGACTGAGGTCTCTCTTCTGAGGCAGAGGGTTGGAAAC
>NC_138369.1:92098486-92127733 GCF_054177405.1 Leptonychotes weddellii | reverse complement strand
TGATGCTGATTCCTAACATTTTACTGCCTCCATTCTCACATTTTTCCCTGTGGTGCCATGATAAATTTACGTTATTCTATATGATCTGCCTTTATTGGAGATATGATTGTGATATACAAGGAAATGTTTGGGCTCCACTGAATGTCATCCTTCAAAGATTTCCCTCAGGGAGTATTCCAATAACGTTCACATTGCTGAAATATTTCTGGGGCTCTTCTCTGGTAACCACAACTCCAGCCACGCTAGAAAGTCATCCACTTTATTTTACAACCTCTTCTGGTTTTTATAAAAGAGAAAAAAATTGCCTAACCCAATTATCTTCCTCTTTCCCAAATCAGTTTCCAATAATTTTTGGTTGTTTCTTAAAAAAAAAAAATATATATATATATATATATATATATATATATATATCTTTTGTCAAAGGGAAGAAGTTAGTCATCATTGAGGACATTCAAAACAATGCATCATAAGTATTAAAAGCATATACTCTTTTCCATGATTAAAAAAGAAAGTCATTTTTCTTTAGATTAATTGATAAAGAAATAACTAGATTCCAGTCCGTAGCCATTTATTTTAGTAACTGGAAGTTCAAATCACCCTACAGAGTCCTTCAAGGTTTATTTGCATCATTTTTGGCAATGGCTTAGTTAGTAGTTGTCCCATCAAAAAAACTTTTTTTTTTCCAACTGGCATTACATGAAAAGTTGACATATTTTGTAATATTTCAGAGACTGTGCAATAACAAGAAAGCACACTGCATTGCCTGAAGTTGCAGGCAAATGTAGTTGCAAATCCTTCCGTGGCCAAAATAGCAGTGGAGATTTTTACTATGGAAGGATTTACTATGAATTTCCTCAATGTCTGTGCCTTCTAAAGGCAACACAAGGGTTCTCCGGTCAGCTGGGTTAAATATACAACATGTTACACATCTGTGTATGTATTCTGTAAGGTCACTGTCAAGTCCATCCTCAGACAGAAAATTAGCAATAGTACATCTGCAATAAATAAAGCTTAACTTCATTGCCTTTCTCAGAAGGGCTGTGGGAAGATAATATGCTTCTACTCTCATTTCCATTTCATTCCATTTGTGGAAACCAGGTCTCTTCCAACTTCTAAATGATTTCTAACTCTCCAGAAGCCAAAAAATACAGTCAGCTAACAACACTTTTACCAAGAGTCCTTTATTTTCCATAAAATTTTGCTGAATAAAATCTAGCAAAATTATTTTTGATTACTTCTGATTTCTCTAAAGAAAATGCCAATTTTACACATCGTTTTAAAATTTATTTAAGTCACTATAGAAAGAACCTTAATGAAAGGTTTTGTTACAAGTCTTATATCTTATGTTTCCAATATTATTAATATGAATAAATTGTAATACAATTTAGAAATAATAATTTAAAATTATTAAGGAAACTCAATTTTGCATTTATTTTATTTTGACATGCTTTTGTTCATAGCATGCCTGTCACTGTCTATCTCCTTACCCTACTTGGTTATTTCTTCATTGCCCTTATCTGATATTATATCAGATATTCCTATATTTTATCTGTTTATAGTTGGTCTGTCTCTTCTTCAACAGGATGTTAGCTCTATGATGGCAGGGAATTTATCTTCCTCACCACAATATTGCTAGCACTGACAGCAATGCCTGTAGGTCCTCAGTAAATATTTACTAAGTGCATGGATTATTTATTTAATTTACAGTAGATTCTACTTGCCATAAATTTGTACAGCATATCAGAAACTGGACTATAATCTTGTAATAGAGATGCATGAGTGTTCCTAAAATTATACAGGAAATATACATTTCATGGTTTTTGTGAGATTCTCTGAATAGCATGTAAACCCCCAAGAGGATAGAGGGTTATTGCTATGGAGGGAAAAAAATGAAGAGAAAGTATCAGCTATGGAGGAAACATCTGGAATTGAGGCATGGGGGAGAACCAGGCAAAGGGGCTTCAGGACATCGGAGAGAGCACTGTTGCACCTTGTTCTCAAGCTTCCCCAGTGACATTTTCCTGGACATTCAGGACCAGAACAGGAAACACTATCAAAAACCCTAGTGAATTAAAAAACCTTAGGACATAGTTTTATACGCTCAGATGACTTCCCTTCGTTTATCTGTCTCTGACACTTGCATCTAATTAAAACACTTAAAATAGCTGATAGATTATGAAGCCCCAAATCCTCAACTTTTAGAATCTCAAAAAATTGGGCGCCTGGGTGGCTCAGTTGGTTAAGCGACTGCCTTCGGCTCAGGTCATGATCCTGGAGTCCCGGGATCGAGTCCCGCATCGGGCTCCCTGCTCGGCAGGGAGTCTGCTTCTCCCTCTGACCTTCCTCCCTCGCATGCTCTCTGTCTCTCATTCTCTCTCTCAAATAAATAAATAAAATCTTAAAAAAAAAAAATCTCAAAAAATTAGTTTACATTAACTGTTTCTCTAGGTCATACCACACTATAATTTAAATGAATTATAGTGTTTCCTGGGACTTTTGACCTTATGTCTTTAAAGGTTGAAATTTGTTTTGCCCAATATGTTCCCCCGGGGGTTTTGGCAAATGTTAGCAAGAAAAATAATGCATAAAATGTTGGAGTGAAAATAAATCTGTAATCCTATACATGAATAAATCTGAAAAATAAATTTGATTGGACACCCAGAAAACAAATTATCCATTCAAGCACTACAAGTATTAAAAAGTCCCCTACTCTTTTTAAGTACATAAAATTCAATCCAGGCCAAAATTTACACATTTTCAACAAAAATTTAAGTTTACATATCAGTTCATAGAACAAGTTAATATTAATCCAATGCAACCACAAAAACAGTATGACTTTCAGAAGTGAATTCCTTATTGTGGTTTAGAAGATTCTGACTAAAATCTTATCCTAAATGTGGGCCTGGGGCTCCTTGAAAGCAGCAATGTTTAATTCACTTTTTTACAACCTCAATGTCTGGGGCACAGAGAGGCTCCATGGATGTTGAATTAATGAATGAATGTCCATAAGTCATGAGTTTTTTCCATTCCAACACACTGTTAAAACAAATTCCCTCAACTATTGTGCTTACTAAAACAAATGCTGAACAAGACATAGAGTAGGACTTAGGGGTATGTTCACACTTTCTTCCTTCCCAATGAATTAATTTCATTTAATTCAGTTAACCATCCTTACCTTTAAATTACCTCAGTGCACACTGAACCCATGCTCAGGGAAAAATAGGGCCTGATTTATTGAAGTGTTATCTCATTCCCTTTGCCAATAGTTTCACTGGGCTTACTTCTTCTTGTATATGTTTTGGGGTTTTTTTTCCCCCCTTCCCTTATGTAATTTCACTGGATATTGGGCTAGGAAGAGAAGCCCTTCAAGTTGGCTTTAAAGGACAAAGACATTTTTTATTTCATCTTTGATTTGCTTAGTTGATAGGGCAGTCTTCATGCTGGTTGATTAAGTACTTCAACACTGTTATCAAGAACCCAGATATTTTGCATCTTTCCACAAGGAAAGCATCAGTGTCACCTTAGCAAGACATCAAGGGTCATTACAAATGCTATATGAAAGCATGACAATTTCAAGAGGAAATAAAGAACACTCTGAAAAAAAGTTTTCCCCAGATTACTGACAGCAGGCTTATCCTAATGTTTCATTGGCCCTGATTAAGTCATATTTCTGATCTAATTACGTGTTCCTTGTTCTCCTGGTTATAATACTAGACTTTTTTTTCTTGTTGTCAGTTTTTGTTTCCTCAGACAAGCTTTAATATCTCTTGTTGCTAATTAGTAAAATGATAGCACTTAGTCTTGAAACTGTAGACCTTTCTAATATTTATGAAGAAATGCCAGCAAGATTTTTTTAAAAAAGGAAATTATCTTTTTTTTACTCCAGCCATAGAAAAGCAGCTATTATTTTGCATCATAATTTCCATGTTAAAGTTAATGCTAACAAAGGAACTTGGTAAAATAGCTGAATTTCAGCAATGGTTCTACATTATAAAGAATAACCTTTAGTCCCTAAATTTTTTGTAATTTTGATTGATTGGCCTATTTTATAACTTATTGTCCTGGCAATGGTATTTACATTAAGATCACTGTTTTCAAAAATATATAAAGATTTGTGAGTTTGTCAGGCCACAAGGGGTTAATTGACATTTCCTTCTTTACCCACATGCATGAAGGTAAAAACAAATAATATATGAGTCTTTGGATATCTTGTTTTTTAAAAAGAAACTATTGCCAGACAAACAAAAACTGGGAGAATTTGTCAACAACAACTCAGAATAAAATAAATACTAAAGGGAGTTTTTCAGGCAGAAAAAAAATAATCCCAAAAGGAATAAGGAATAAATAAAAATGTGGACAAATGTATATGATTATTGACTATGTAAAAAATAGCAATGATATGTATGGGGTATAAAATATGTATGAAAGTAAAAGTGCATGCAAGAATAACAAAATGTGAGAAGGAGTAAGATGAATTATAAGGCTGTGATATTATTTGGGAACTAGTACAAGTCAGAGTTGTCCCGTTGGAATGTAATGCAAGCCACATACACAATTTTAAATTTTAGTAGTCGCACTAGAAAAAAGTAAAATGAGGTTAAGTATAGTCAATTTTAATGTATTTTATCCAACCAAAAATATAATTTCATTATGTAACCAATTTAAAACTTATTAATGAGATATTTTATGTATTTCTGTACTAAATCTTCAATTTTATGCATGTATTTCAGCAAATCTCAACTGCAACCAGCCACAATTCAAGTGCTCAATAACCACATATAACTAGCAGCTGCCATATTAGACAAAACAACAGTGTTAGGCTCTCGTTCACGGAAAGAACGTGCCATCTTTAGAGAAATCACTAAAAGTACTAAACGTAGAAGAAGTTACTGATCAAGTGTGAAAATGGGAAACAATGGGATATTAAATAAAGTTAGTAGAGTAATATACACTGATGCTGCCCTGCTGACCAGTGCACATGTATTACAGCTGTTCTGAGTGTTTTTGCTAATAGCTCACAGTTTCCCTTATCTGGAGAATTACCCTTAGTCGAAGAGAAACCAGCTCTCCCAGGTTATGCTCCCAGCCCCAACAAAAAGCCAAAGGCAATGACTGACTAATGCAGGGCAAAAAAGGCTAGCACCTTTGGCAAAAGGTTGAACCAATTCTAGGGTACAATTTGAACTTCAAAATTCCCGCAACCACATCTTAGCTCACCTCTTCTCCCTGCCTTATCCTGCTCCCCTCCAAAAACATTCCTTCAATAAATTACGTGTATTCAAATCCATCTCAGGCTCTGTTTCTAGAGAATCTAACCTAAGACCTTTGGTTGATCAAAAAGAAAGCAAGGAAAGAAAAAGGAACATAAAACAAATGAGGCAAATAAATATTAAAGATATAATAGATGTAAACCCAAATATCAGCCAACCATGTTAAAATATAAATGGTCTAAATATTCTAGTTAAAATATAAAGATTGTCAGGTGATAAAAATATTTTTAAGAAGGTCTAACTATATGCTAATGAGAAAATAACACATATATAAAAGGAAGGAGAAAGATATAGTATACAAACACCAAAAGAAAACTGGTTTTATTATACTAATGTCAGATAAGATCTATTTTAAGGCAAAAGACATTCCTAGAGAGAAAAAAGGATCTTTAATAATAATAAAATGCCCCATCTACCAGGAAGACATAAAAATTCTATTGTATAGACCTACTAATATAGCTTCACAATATGAAAGCTAAAAATTGACAGATTTAAAAAAATACATAAATCTCCAATCAGTGAGGGAGAATTTAACACATCTAATTTGAGAACTGACAAAAAAAGCATCCAGAAAATTAGTAAAGCTATATATATTCTGAGCAACACAGTTAATAAAATAAAAATATTGTTTTGTTAAAATGCACCAAACGACAGAATACACAATTTTGGCAACTGTATATGGAACATCTACAAAATATATCACATTTTGGGCCAAAAAGCCAAACCCAACAAATCTAAAAGGATTCCAATACTCCAAATATATGATTTGATAATAGTGGAATGAAGGTAGAAGTCAGTAACTAAAAGATAAATATAAAATCTTCAAATGTCTGGAAATTAACATTTTCTATATAACCAATGAGTTAAAGATGAAGTTATAGTATCTATTAAAATATTTGAGCTGAATAATAATTGAAATATAATATTTTTTAAAAGATTTGTTTATTTTAGAGAGAAAGAACTGGGGGAGGGCCAGAAAGAGAAAGAAACAATCTTCAAACAGACTCCCTGCGGAGCACGGAGTCCCACACAGGGCTTGATCCCAGGACTCTGAGATCATGACCTGAGCCGAAACCAAGAATCGGATGCTCAACCAACTGAGCCACCCAACTGCCCCTGAAATACAATATTTTGAGACATAATTTAGTTATTACTGTGCTGAGATGGAAATTTATGACTTAAATTCATACATTAAGAAACTGAAAAACCTGAAAAGCAATTGTTTAGGTATTCATCTCAAGAACTAGGAAAAAGAAACCAAATCAAACTCAAGAAGGAGTAAAGAAGAAAAAAAAATAAAAATAAAGAATAAGTAATAATAAAGATAATAAATACTAAAAGGACAAAAATAAATGAAACAGAAAACATATGCAATAGAAAAATCAGTAAGTCAAAAAGTTAATTATTTAGAAAGAGCAATGAATTGATATTCTCCCAGCAAGATTAAGCAATGAAAAACAGAGAAACCACAAATAACTTATGTCAGGAACAAAACAGGGAGTATTACCATAGGTCTCAGGGAGGCCGAAAAATATTTGGCAAAATGTAAGACTGCAGGGGAGAAAAAATAATCTCTAAGCAAACTAGGAATAAAAGAAATTTTTCTGTAACAAAGAACATGTACCCAAAAATACAAATTAATAAAAAGAAGGAATTACTTTAAACTGACAGAGAATATGTATAAAAAACCGTCTCAGAAATGATACTTAACTGTGAAATATTGAAAACTTTCCCCAGATTTTCTTTCCCACCATCACCATTTGTATTCAACATTTCACTGCCTATTGTACCCAGTATTACAGGGATAGATGAGAGAGAGAGAGAGATGATAGATAGATGGAGAGATACATAGATGATAGATAGATGATAGATAATAGACAGATGATAGACAGATAGAGATAGATGATAGATAATAGATACAATCAATAGTTGAATGGATGAATAAATGGTAATATATTTGCAATGAAATACTATGCTGCCACAAAAAGTAACAAACTTGCTACACAAAACAGTATGAATTAATCTCACAAACATGGTGATGAACTAAAGCGAGGCACAGAAAGGTTTACACCATATGATTCCATTTTTATAAATGTCCAAAATTTGTAAAAATAAATTGGTGATGATATAAATCAGGATAATAGTTAACTTGGTAGCAGTAATCACTAGGAAGGAGACAAGTGGGAGTTCTGGAATGCTAGATTAGTGCTCTATTTCTTTATTTGAGGATTGGTTACATGGCTTTACTCTTATAATTTGTGCTCCTTTCTTTCCTCTTTCTCTTTTTAATAAAATATTTAGAAACAAAAATGTATAATATCTATTAGGGATGCTTGGGTCTTTCAGAAAAATAATAAAAATGTCTGTTATTATAGAAGACAGATTAAATTTTATGAGACAATTTATTGAATTATTGTCCCATTTACATTTTAGTAATATATTAAGAGTAATTCATTTTGATCAACATTTTATGGTGATCAAAATAAATAATGACTATATTGTACAAATATAGTCACCATTTAATAATAAATGAAATACAGAAAATTGAGAAAAGCTATAAACCTGGTCACAAAGAACTTTAGATAATCTTTTAAGTCTTCATTATTCTTTCTTTTTTTTTTTTAAAGATTTTATTTATTTATTTGAGAGAGAGAGAATGAGAGACAGAGAGCATGAGAGGGAGGAGGGTCAGAGGGAGAAGCAGACTCCCCGCCGAGCAGGGAGCCCGATGTGGGACTCGATCCCGGGACTCCAGGATCATGACCTGAGCCGAAAGCAGTCGCTTAACCGACTGAGCCACCCAGGCGCCCTTCATTATTATTTCTTACCCTAGGAGTCTGGTCTTCAAAATGTGATGGGAAGGATTTTTGTCTAGTAGTGAGGAGAAAAAAATGTACAGAAGTCTTCCTTATCCAGTTTCACTTTCATGGTTTTATGTTCCATGGTTTCAGTTACCCACGGTCAACCACTGTCTAGAAGGAGATGATCCTCCTGACATATCATCAGAAAGTCAATAGTAGTTCTGCACTATGTCACAATGCCAACATCATTCAACTCATCTCCTCGTGTAGGCATTTTATCATCTCACATCATCACAAGAAGGATGAATACAGTACAGTAAGATAATTTGAGAGAGAAAACACATTTTTATAACTTTTATTCTACTATTTTATTATGTTATACTTGTTAATCTCTTACTGTGCTTAATTTATAAACTAAACTTTCATAGGTTTGTATGTACAGGAAAAACACTGTGCATATAGGATTTGGTACTCTCTGTAGTTTTAACAACTGGAGGCTTTGGAACATATTCCCCACAGATAAGGGAGGACTACTGTAACATTTAGATCTGTTACCTAGTGGAGGCAACAGAAATCTTTGAAGTGTGGATAAGGTAAGCTAAGTCATCTTCCTAAAGAGAACCCCAGCACTTCTTCAGTAATCTCATTTTGTCTTAGATTAAAAAAACAAAAACAAAAACCCACACAAGAAAACAACAACCCTAAATATACTTTTTAGCAGTGACAGCACAAAAAGAAATACAGAATTTTAAGTTTTTTCTATTTTGATGGAGATCATTGTAGGTTATGAGAGTCTAGAGAGGCTTTTGAGATAAATAGAAAGCATGAGAACTGCGAATTTCTTTTGAAGCATTTGGGATCTAAGTTGAATGGGGTTTCTGATCTACCACATTACATCACTTCTGGTAGTATCAAATTTATATTTACTAAGCACCACAAAAATTTTGTGGCAGACTTCTTATGCCCAGTCTAACACAGAAACATGAAAATTGATTAAATGCTTCTTACAAGCACTCTTTCTCTCTCTCTCTCAAAAAAAAAAAATCTGATTTTACAAAAAGCAGAACTGGAATATAGATAGCATGGGAAGAAAAGTAAACAAATAATACCATACATTTAGAGAATGCTATTGGAAAAATGTCTGAGATAAACAAATGGAGAATGCTGCTATGAATCAAATTGGACAATTTAGCCATTTTTTTCTATAAAGCATAAAAGATATCAGAGTGGGAAAAGCAATAAGTCATCCTTGGAAATTGAACCACAATAAAAATCATTCACAAGTGTTCATACAGTTAGTTGCCTTTTAGGCAAAAATTTTAGAGAAAATATAGATAGAATTTTATACAGAATTTTTTAAAAAATATTAAAACCTTTGAATGTTTTTTGTTGAATGTCTGGTGGGTGGTTGAATAAGTGATATGGTAAATAACGATCTTGAGTCACCATAAACATTGACAGGCTTTTTCAATAACCAAATATTAAAATAGTTTCAATAAACATTTATACATTGTATACATATAACACATTGCTACTAATTTTTCTTTAGTCAATTATCTTTTACAGTAATTAAAATAAGAAAAATAAATTTTATATTCACCTTTATTTTTACCATTTCCAACATTTTTGGGTGTGTGTATAGATCCAAGTTTCTGTCTGGTATATTCTTTCTGTTCAAAGAACCACCTTTATCATTTCTTGTAGTGAAAGTTTGCTGATAATGAATTCTCTACTTTCTTGTCCATGAAGTGTTTATTTCTCCTTTTCCAGTGATATAGTAACTGGGTGCTAATTTCTGGGGTGGTAGGGTTTTCCCCCCTCTCAGCACTTTCAAAGAAGATACTCCATCATCTTCAGGCTTAGATCTTTTTTATTAAATCTGCCTAAATTCTGACCTTTGTTCCTCTGTGTATAACCTGTCTTTTCCACTCTCTGCCTTCTAGATTTTATATTTATCTTTTGGTTTTTAATAGTTTAAGTATGATGTGTCTAGGTGTTTTCTTCTTCCCTCCCCCCTTCCTCCCTTCTTCCCTCCTTCCTTTCTTCCTTCCCTCCTTCCTTGTATTTTATTCTGCTGAGTGTTCTATAAGATTTTCAAATCTATGATTTAAAGTCTTTTATTATTTGGGAGAAATTCTGGCTATTTTCAAATATTTCTTCTCCTCATTATTTTCTTTTTCATTCTGGGATTCCAATAGCTCATATATTTGACCATTTGACATTGTCCCATGGTTCTTGGATGCAGTGGCTTTTCTCTCTTTCTGTCTATTTGTATTTTAGTTTAAATTCTTTCTTTTGACTTATCTTTATCTTTACTACTATACCTTTATTTCTGGTATTTTTATTTCATACTTTCCTATCATTTCTATTTCTCTGCTAAAATTTTCCATATGCCCTTGTAAATTGGCCATCTTTTTACACTTTTACACTAGAACCTTTAACATATAAATCATAATTTTTTTTCTTTTTAATGCCCTGCCTAATAGCACCAGCATCTGGGTTCTACAGATTATATTGTCTCTTGACAGAGGTTGTTTTCTCTTGCATTTTTGTGTATCTTGTAATTTGTGGTTAAAATCTGGGTATCACGTGTGGGAGAGTAAAGTCTGAAGTATATAGTATATTATGCCTGGAATTGGACACACCTCCACTACGCATTTAATGTGGGGAGTTGAGTCAATGTAATCAGACTTGACTAGGATTTGGGATTTGCTAGTCCTATTTACTTTAAGCACACTATTGGCTTCTGATTCCTCTAGCATTATCTTGTATTTAAGGTAGAGGTTGAGTTTCTAAAGGACATTTTTCAATGTTTCATTTCCACTCTCAAGTTTAGTCTTCTTCTGTGAACGTGAGCCTCAAAGAAGGTCTCTTTCTTCTTGTCCTTCCCCCAGTGATAGACTGCTGTTACTTATTCATTGTTAGCTAACCTGGTGGTAGAAGATGGGAATATTCTTTATTTCTTTCTTTATCCTCAGCCTTAGGCAAGACCTGTCCCTTTCTGTCTTATAGAAAGAGTTTTCTTGATAATTCTGCCCCTCAACCAGCAGAAGTAAATCTGTAGGGGTATATAGGGAAGGATATATATGTATAGCATATATATGTATATACATATGTATATATGTATAGGGAAGTAAAATAAAGTAAATGTGAATGTAAACTATAGTCTTTGGGTAATTATGCTATGTCAGTGTAGGTCTATCAATTGTAACAAATGTACCACTTTGGTGGATTGTTAATGGGGGGGAGGAGCCATGCATGTATGGGGGAAGGGTTATGTGGAAAATCTCTGTGCCTCTCTCTTAATTTTGCTGTGAATCTAAAACTGCTATAAAAAAATAAAGTCCTAAAAAAATTCCTAAATACCACAATAAATGCCAAAATAGAACGATTCTACCTAGTGAAAATGTGTATGTGTGTACATACATATTCTTCTACATATAGAAAAATATGCACAGAATAAATATAACATAAAACTTGACTGAACTGGACCAAAGGTATAGGTTGTTTGATTAAATGTAAATAGAATATCACACTTACTATAAAATTCAGGTTGACTACCAAAGCAAAATATAACTAATCTGTGTTTATGGAAACATCCAAAATAAGAAGACTCAGAAGGATGATGATAAAGACAAGATGGTGACAAACAAAAATGTAAATGAATAAACATATAGCAGGAATCACAATCCTGTTTTCAAATAAGGCATAATTTAGCCCCCAAATATGAAATGAGACCAAGAAAAGTACACTTCATGATGCTAAACACTAAAATGCATAATAAAAATGTTATTAATATCTACCCATAAAATACTGGAAGTCTTAGCCACAGCAATCAGATAAGAAAAAGAAACAAAAAGAATTCATATTGATACAGAAGAAGTTTAACTGTCACTATTTGCAAATGATGTGATACTATACATAGAAAATTCTAAAGACTCCAACAAAAAAACTACTAGAAGTAATAAATGAATTCATCAAAACTGCAAGATACAAACTTAATCTCCAGAAATCAATAGTGTTTCTATACATTAATAATAACGTAGCAGAAAGAGAAATTAAGGAAACAATTCTATTTACAATTGCATCAAAAAGAATAAAATACCTAGGAATAAACTTAACCTAGGAGGTGAAAGACTTATACTCTGAAAACTATAAAACATTAATGAAAGAAATTGAAGATGATACAAACAAATGCAAAGATATTCCATGCTCATGCTTTGGAAGAATTAATATTGTTATAACGTCCATACTACCCAAAGCAATCTGTAGATTCAGTGCAATCCCTATCAAAATACCAACAGCATTTTTCACAGAACTAGAACAAATAATGCTATAGTTTGTATGGAACCACAAATTTGTATGCACCCTGAATAGACAGAGCAATCTTGAGAGAGAACAAAGCTGAAGGTATCACAATTCCAGATTTCAAGATATGCTACAAAGCTATAGTAATCGAAACAATATGGTACTGGCACAAAAATAGAAACAGAGACCAAAAGAACAGAATAGAGAGCCCAGAAATAAACTCACATTTAAGTAGTTGATTAATCTGTAACAAAAGAGGCATAAATATACAATGGGGAAAAGACAGTAGATGGTGCTGGTACAGTTACATGTAAAAAAATGAAATTGGATCACTTTCTAACATCATACACAAGAATAAACTCAAAATGGATCAAAGGCGTAAATGTGAGACCTGGAACCATAAAAATCCTAGAAGAGAACACAAGCAGGAATTTCTCTGACATCAGCTGGCTATAGCAACATTTTTGTAGGTATGTCTTCTAAGGCAAAGGAAACAAAATTAAAAAAAACTATGGGACTACATCAAAATAAAAAGCTTTTGCACAGCGAAGGAAATCATCAACAAAACAAAAAGGAAACCTACTGAATGGGAGAAGATATTTGCAAATGATATATCTGATAAGGGGCTAATATCTCTTTACCAAGCAGAAACTATAGGAGATGAAGAAAGAAAAAGACACAACTAATAGACTAACACACCCCTCGCAAATCTAGTAAAATAAAATGGAAAAATTTAGAAAAGATATCAAAGTTCTAAATAACACAATCAGTAAGGTAGACTATATAAAACCATATTAAACTCTGTACCATAATAAAAAAGAACATGACTTCTTTTCAAATAAACAGAACATTCATGAAAATTGCCTATACATGAGTTTACAACAAAAGCTTCAATAGATTTTAAAAAGTAGATACACTACTGTGATCATTTGAAAACATATTCATAAATTCTTTCATTTCCTAACATCCAGAAATGAAGTCTGTATGCCCTACCCTTGAATGAAGGCAAGCCTTTGTGAGTGTATTTTAAGTCACTAGCCCTTTAGAAGGAGGATTTGTTTCTGAGTGATAAGGCATTGTAATGTCCTGATAAAAATGGAGTCACAAATTGTCTTTTAGCACTCCACATTGCTTCTGCACCCTTTTATACTCTTCTCTGGTATCACAAGGCTAGAAGCCTGGGAACTACATTCCCATAGTACCTTCCTACCAGCGTTTGAGCACAGATAACAAATGAGAGGCACAGGAGTGACATTCAACAGGTGAAAAAGAGGAAGCTACAAGGATCACTGTGACAAGTGAAAAGGACCCAGGGGTCAATGAGATGAGGCTTCCATTGACCAAATATACAATATTTAACTGCATTGGTTTGAATGAAAATGAAATATATTAAAATTATATTAAGAAAAAAAGTAGACAAGAGACAGAATGTGTTCGTGTTACAGAGATGCTGAGGCTGATAGGAGCAGCAGCTGCTGAAACCATCTCGCACTGCGTATCCTCTCTCATCCTTCAGTCTGGGGCTGTGGGGTCCTGTGGCTTCAGTAGTAGCTTCCAGCACTTCCCTGCAATCTCCTAAATCACTATATTAAATTCCTTTCTGCTTGAAATATTTAAGTATGTGGTTTTGTTTTCACAACTAGACCTTGACTAACACACTGGGAACAACGCATGGTGGTTCCTTACCTAGGACAGAAATACTTCAGTGTGTGAGAGCCCAAGACAGCTGGGATACCCTTTTAATATTCTTATACCAACATTAAGAGGAGAACTAAAGAAAGTATTGTTGTACTAAATCATCCCATTTTGAGGTTCTGGGACTAAAGGGAGGTGGATATTTTTAACAAACACTATATGGGCTTAAATT
Source organism: Leptonychotes weddellii (assembly GCF_054177405.1). Taxonomy (NCBI): domain Eukaryota; kingdom Metazoa; phylum Chordata; class Mammalia; order Carnivora; family Phocidae; genus Leptonychotes; species Leptonychotes weddellii. The sequence goes on along the minus strand of NC_138369.1, from coordinate 92,113,487 downwards.
CCAGCTTATTATACGCAGGAGTAAAGCCATGGGTTTATAGACAGAGGAGAATTGTGCCTGAGCCTTCCCTAGAGAAATATATCAAAATCATGATGCAAGCATTTCCACGTTCCCTAGCTAAATACTATCTAGGAGTATCCCGGACCCCACTTAAAGCCCTAACAAGAGAATTTTAATATCAGTAATTTAATTCTGACAGAACTGAGGTCATTGTTTTGTTGTCATAATAAAAGGATGGTGGTTTGTGGAGTCCGGAAAAAAAGAGCAAGAATGTATCCCTGTGTTTTCAAGCTCTGCCCAAAAGAGAGCATGCCTATGACAATTAGTACTGGGTTTTTATGTAAAAATATGCTTAGAGAAAAGGGTGATTCGTTTCATATATAAAAATTTAAGAGGGAAAAATTTATTCTTTTACTTTTTTTTTTCTATGTCATTAGACAGGTTCTAATTTGGATATCTGAGAGGACTGGCTTCCAGAACACTTAGACAAGTAAATCAATAAGTGACCTAAGATTGAGACCTAGAAGAAAACAAAGGTTTTGTTTCAAAATGTACTTTGGATTTGTTTTTATCAGACATGGTAAGACAGGCAGACATGGAAATGATTGTCATGAAGGAAGAAGTTTTATACTTATAGATCTTTAGAAACAGGAGGTATGACACACCAAGCAGGGACCCCAGGAGAAGCACCAGGGTGGATCAGGAGGCAGAGGGAGATTAGAGAAAGCAGGGGCAAGAGGCTTTGTTGTGGTTTTTATGGGAAGGAACGGGTAAGGCAGGGCAGGGCTGTCTAAACAGGCTTAAGATTGTGAGGTTTGAATAATTGCAGCAGGCTCTGGGGTGTAGGGGCTGTCTTGAATAGTCTGGTACCTGGCCTGGAGTGGTTAGGGGAATATTGGCCTGGAATGTAGGAGCCCGACAAAGGAGGTGAAGAGTGGCTGGCCTCTGTGTTGGTTAATTTGCATATGAAAGGCCCACTTCCAGGCAAGATGTTTGCTCTCTCTAGGAATAAATGAACCATGGGTGGGGCAGCCTCTCCCAGTTCAGCACATCCCCAGATGGCAATGTATCACGAATACTAATAAATAATAACATAAAGTGAATGCAGGTTTACAGTGAGGTTCTTTTCTCTTAGTGCCCAACCATACACCCCAGAATGAGTTCTAAAATTTCTACATAGTCCTGGCAAAGACCAGGGATGACAATTTAGGCAGAAGCTGAGTGACTAGGATTTTCAATTCATTTAATATGGATAATAAGGCAGCTCAAATAAAATGAGGAGCCTTTATTGAGAAGCTATAAAGCTATCTCACATAAATGAAGCACAGTTGGTCTCTTAGGAATAGGAACTTGTTCTTAGGAACTACTAAATATAGAAGTTTCTCTCTCTCTCTCTCTCTCTCTCTCCCTCCCTCTCTCAGACTCTCATTCTCTCCTTCTCCAGGACCACATATAAAACTGTATCATATTTATTCTCATCCTCTCTGACCATTGGCTACTCTCCCTAGGCAATTTCTGAATGATCAATTTAAGAGTATGAACATGGCTGAAATTGCCTGCCCTAGGCCCAACTCTATAAAATCATTTAATCAATAGGCCCTATGTCGTTTGACTGTAAAATCTGTGTCTCAAAAAAACACATTTGGTTACAGGCTAGCCAACAGACTGACATCCACTAGGATGAGTATCAATCCCTAGTCCAATCTGTTGTGGAGAAAGGTGATAATATGATCAAACATGACTGGAGAGACCCATCTCTTCACCATGGAAGTAAAGAGGGCCGGACAGGCACCTGAAACTATCAACTACAATTGTATATCCTAACAACTGTAAGAGTTTTCAATTACCTCTGTGGCCTAGGTGGCTTAATTTTTCTTGGCATTTAAGAAATTGCTAAAACTCAGGCAGGACTTACTAGCCATTTATGCAGGGAGAAAAATGGTAGTAATGACCACTGCTCACTGAATATTTCCAGTTTTCTGCCTTCCAGGCACATGGCATGATAGTACTTTCTGGCTCCCAGTGGTTGGTTGAGGCCATGTAACCCTTCTGGCCAATGAACTGAAAGTACAGATAATACATGCCACTTTCTGGCTGAACATTTATTCTTGGTGTGATATCCTCTAAACTGTCTTTTGTTCTGCCATGGCAGCAAGTGGCTATTATATTTAGCCTGGGCTCCAAAGTAAGGACAATACATAATGGACATGAGCAAGAACCAAATTCACTCCAGTACTTTGAAACAGAGCTAAAAGTCCAAGTGAATTTTATTGTTGTTGATGATGACTTTCCAGCACTTGGATGTGTTCTAGCAGAAAAGCAGGACATTTGGGTATCTGAGTAGGGTTAGACTTTTTTTTTTTTCCTAAGATTTGTTTATTTATTTTAGAGAGGTGTAGAAGGGGAGGGCAGAAGAGGGAGAAAATCCTCAAGCAGACTCCACGATGAGTGGGGAGCCTGATGCAAGGTTCAGTCCCAGGACCCTGAGATCGTGACCTGAGCTGAAGCCAAGAGCCAGACAATTTAACCTACTGAGCCACCCAGGCATCCTAGGCTTGATGGCTGCTTTTATACCCTTCGCTTCTGAGTATAAAAGTTTTCTTCATCTTACTTGGTAATGAAGCTCATAGAAAACAGCTCTCTCCCCAGAGGTCTTAGCTCTTAATTACATACAGGATTTCCTGAAACCTATCCACAGAACTCAGATTTAAAAGGTCTGATTAGGACATTTTATGGTTTTATTATTGTGGTTAGTTGGCGCCTAAAGGCTAGGAAAGAGGCCCTAAGACGTGAGATGTAGAGGTATCAGCCTTAGTGAGCAGCACTAGGAAGGAAGAATAGAATGGGTGGTCATTCTTAAAGCCAACTCTGTTTATTCTTTCTCCTAGAGGACCACAGGGTGAGAAGAGCACCTCCCTAGAAATAAGTTACCTGGAGCTCTAGTCTGGACTTTGGTACTAATCAATTGTATATCCTTGAACAAGTATTTCCCACTCTTGGTGGGTTCTTCGCCTCAACCATGGAATAGGGCAATTTGACCAAATCATCTTAAAAAATCCCTTGAATAATCTATGTCCCCTTTATACTGGAGATGAAGATGGGAAAGGGCTTAAAGGCATGTGTTTGGAGCAAAGGAAGAGCTAAGCTGCACATGTGGGTTACAGTTTCAATGATTTATTTGTTTAATTTAAATAAGAAATATCACATGCTTAAACACTTAAACTGTACAAAAGATTGTATAATACTAAAAAAAACTATTCTTCTTATTTTGCCTTCCCTATACCCTGGATTCTTTTCCAGAGGCCACCAGAGATATGTACACAGTATTATAACTCCTCCCTTTTCAAATGCAAATGGTAGCAAGATATGGCATTATTTTGTTCCTTGTGTAAACAGGATAACTTGAAGTACATTTTATATCAGTACATATGCATCTTTGTTCTCTTTAATGGCCACATAGTATTCCATTACATAAATATAAATATTTAATAAAACTATTTCCCTACTAATAAATATTTGCATTTACAAAAAAGTCACTAACATTTTATAGCTAGGATCAGTGATTTGTGTAAATGAGCCTCATGGACAGAAGAGAATACTGATTTTCTAGGGATTCTTAGACTCTTCATAAAAGAGGTAGAAAGAAGAAATAACATGTTTCTAAGAAAGTAGATTAAATTCTCATTTAGAGAACTATTTCATCTATGTGCCTCAGTAAATTAGATTTTTCTTGATTTACTTTAGCAAAAATAATCTTTTATTCTCTTTTTCTAAGAGACAAAGTTTATCACCAATCCTTATGGGTCATAAAATGGTTCTAAGACTCTCTTTGGGAAGCTGCTTATTGTTCTGATTCCAGTCTGTCATTGGTGAGTTGTTTTCAGAAAAGTTATACTAACATAGTTGACAGAAAAAAAAATAATAATAACAGATTCTTCCAAAAATGTTAACTAGACTTTACAAAAGAATGTATATTCTCAGAATATCTCAGTCTGAAATATATTGGCTCAACTTATAAAGAAAGCAAGGATTTCGTCATTTTCTTCCTTGGAACAAATAAAACAAATAGTTTTGTTAAACACTTTCCAACAAATAAACTAAGATTCAGAGACTATTAATTTTAAACTGTGTTGGGCCAAGAAGCCAACGTGGTTAAGAAAAGCACCCATGTGCATAGGTTTTTTTCTCTGATGAATTTGTTCAAATATCTTGCAACATACCACAGAGGCTAACATTCCAAGAGATGGTGTCAGTATGAAAAAATACATAGAATAGCATATTCCCTTTGCTTTAGAGACTGTCAGAGGGTATGGCAATGTATAGCTTATTATAAATTTATAACTTGAATAGCTCCAGAATTTACCAGTTTGTGTTTACAAATGGGATCAAATTTACATAATGACTTACATTTCATTTGCTCTAGCCAATCTTGCATGAGATGTGTATTTCAGGTAACATGACCACCCCTAGTTAGATACCTGCCCCAACTCAGGAAGATTTCCTTCAGTTCCCAGGGAATGCCTCCCATATATTCAGATATAACCTTCTCTAGCCTATTCTCATCAGTTATACGATCTGGGAAGAATTGGATAGGCTGGAGCAGAGGAAATGACTAGAGCAGTCCCTGGTTGGGCATATCCCAGAGCCACAAGACAAACCCTTCAGGAGTCCAAGAAGCCTTCATGGTGCCCCTGGATATCCTGAGAGTGCCCCATTCATGCAGCATTTCCTGCAAACTCTCATTCAGCTCTGGATTGGACTTGGTTACCTGAGTACCACACCATCTCTTCATAAACGCTGATCTGACAACCTTTACCTGGAGTTGTCCTTTCTGCAATTCAGATGACCTAAGGACCAACTGGAGCATCCAATATTTCAGACACCAACTGGAGCATCTGATATTTCAGACAGATACACTGCCATCTTCCCCACATTGAAACTGTTTTATCTCCTAAGAATTCATGTGAAGTCCCTTCTTCCAGCCAAATGTCCTCTTGCTGACAACAATTCATCAAACCTATTCAAAGTAGTCTGAATCCTAGTTCAGGATGGACTGAGACTACTCCTCCACCGCCACCCCCCACACACTTCTCCAACCCTCCCCTCCAAATTTTCTCAACCACATATTATATATCAGAATGTGCCTGTATTTCACTCTAAAAATTGCCTTGATCTTATAAAGTATTTTTAATACATTGATGCAATAAATGAAGGAATTTTCCTAATTTTACAAAGTTATCTGTGCAACCAAAATAACTCTCTTCTAGAATTCTCATGTTTTTGAAACATTCATGGGTCAATTATTCTCCCAATAGTTGTTTCCTAGCACACTAATTTTTTTTTAAGCTTTATTTATTTGAGAGACAGAGAGTGTGAGTGGGGGGAGGGGCAGAGGGAGAGAGAGAGAATCTCAAGCAGACTCCGTGCTGAGCATGGAGCCCAATGCAGGCCTCAATCCCAGGACCCTAAGATCATGACCAGAGCTGAAATCAAGAGTCAGACACTTAACTGACTGAGCCATCCAGGTGCCCCTAGCACACTAATTTTTTATAGTGTTCATTCATGATATACAATAGCATGTACTCCAGATTCTTATAGCATTTTTATTCTAAAGTTTCCCAGGGATCAAATCTTTCATGTGGTAAATTCTCACTGTGCATGTGATGCCACGTTATGGAGGAACACTCCTGTGGAATTGTCAGTCACCATTTACTAAAAAGCATTCTGCTTTCAGATACATACCTGTGCTCTCACATATGTTGGCAAAATACTTTGTCTAGTAGTTGTATTTTGTTTTTCCTTTTTTGAATCAATCTTCAAGCCTGATTAGAAGGCTCCTTCTGTCTTGTGTCTGTAATTAGCCTGAAGAGCCGAGAAGCTGAATTATTTAAATTACTTGATTTGTTCTCCTTAGTGATATGGAAACTATTTTTTGTTGTTGGATTATTGTAACTGAAGTCTTAAGGTCTTTCTCATGCATTATGTCTTTTAAATGAAGTTCAACCAACATTGACTTCAGCATTACATTCCTTAAATTCAGGATGTGGGAAACATGTGACTGTATAGGAAAGCTTTACATGAGAAATAGAACCTATCTATGGGAATACTCCAAAACTCCTCCTAACAGACTCATTCTGTCTCAAGTATGACACTACATGTGCTATGGGTCAGAAGGACACTCCACTAGAGATGACAAATCTCCTGGGCTCTGCCATAGTATAAGAAACATTTTCACTGGCAAGCTCAAGGATTGCATGACCTGCCTAGGCCAACTTTTGCATCAAGTAGTAGGAAAAATATTTTTTCATGTGACATATTTCCAAAATCATCTGATAGCAATTATTAAATCCATTAGTATAGGAAGATTATGTGGTTGGAAGACGCTTGGGTGGGCACAGTCTACATTCACGGCCCTTCATTCTATTTATTCCTGTCAAACCTGGGTAATTCCTAGGAAAGCCGTCCTGAAGCAAGATTATAAAACTGCTGAGCACAACACCCCCCCACCACTGCCACACACACATACTCTACCTTTGGTACATTCTTTTAATTTATTAAAATTGAAAATCAAACCTTTTGGAAATAAATATTTTAAAAATGAAGGAAGGAAGAAAACAGAAAAGGAAAGAAAAGCTATACTCCAACTGGTAGATAGGTTGCTAAAACACAGGCAATAGACTGAAGAGGAATAATATTAAATTTAGGGGGAAATGTATAAAATTAGTAATCAACAAAGAGATCATTTTTAGTAAATAAAGATCTCAGTCCAGGGAAATGCTACTATTTGCACACAGGAAAACCAAGCACTTCATTCACCCTTCATGGATTAGAACCCCTTAGGAAGCAGGATAAATCTAGACCTAAGATGCATTATTTCCAGAGAAATTTGAGTCTGTCAAGAAAGAGACTAATGAAAGTCTTCAAGCAAGCTAACATGTTAAGGATGCTGAGTCACTCTGAAGGACTTAAGACTCTCTCTTTATCCTCCCTCTCTTCTCATCCCACCATTTCATTAGTTTCATCCACTCACACATTCAACAAATATGTGTTTTCTCCTCTCACCCAAATTCCCACTCCTCCCTTCTCTCTAAAAGCATCTCCAAGTAACATTTGTGTAAGGTGACCAGAGAATTTATTGTCTGAACTGGGATGTTTTAGACTGGACAGATGGTAAACCAGACAAGACTACAGGGCATTAAGGAGAAACATGACTATTCCATGAAAATAGGAACTTATGATCACCCTGCCTATGCACCATTACTTAGTAAATAAACTCTCTACATCTTTACCCAGAAATTCACCTTTTATTTCTATCATTTCCCCCGCCATTCTCTTAAAAGGGTGGTGAGAGGAATGTGTCAATGTTCCTCTTACACCCCAGTGTGCTAGTCTACTAAAACCTTACATCTTTGAAACAAATTCCCTGGCTTTCTCTCTCTCTCTCCCCCCCTCCTCTCCCTCTCTCTCTCCCTTTCTCTCTCTCTCCCTTTCTCTCTCTCTCTCTCCCCCTTTTTCTCCCTCTCTCTCTCTCAATCTCTGTCTCTTCTTTCCCCCCGCGCCCAATTGATTTTTCTACCAAACTTACTTACCAAGCCTTCTTACGTGTTGTTCACTCTCTCTCTTCTTATTTTTTCAGGACTTCTGTAGCAAGGTAGAAAACCTGTTCTATACCAGAGAAGTCTCTGTTCCTTGTTTTTCTCAAAATTCCCATGAGAAGGTAAAGAAAAGTATACTCCTTAAGCAATTTGTTTATCCTACTTTCTGTTCATTGGAAGTTATGATTCCAAAGACCTTTTTACATTTTGAACAGTCTCACAACTTTTAGCCCAAACACTTTTACATATAAAATATCCTAAATATTTTTGTAAGGTTCCTATGAATCTGACAGGACTACACCTCACTTAGCAAAATTCATACCAGCCATTCTTTTGAAGCAGGTCCCTCTCTCTAGACTTAATCAGTGCTACTTCGGTTAGGTCAGGCTGCTGCAGGCAATGTTTTTATGATTCCTACAAGCCTTGTTGCCTCAGAGGTATACCAGGCATCACCTTAATTCTTTCAGAGGTCTTAAGACAGAGTCTTAGCCAAGGTTCTCTTGGCTATATCCTTCATTTGATATTTTCTTTAATACCTATCACTTCAAGAATTTCTGACTCAAGTGGATAGAGATGAGAAACAGTTTTATTTTCCATCCCTGTATGTCTCCTTGCTCAACTCCAAAATTTCATTAGTACATTTTCTATTTTTCCAGTTACTACAGATGAAAGTTTTACAAGTTGTTTTGCCACTATTTAATGAGGGACACAATTTTTTCCAGTTTATCCTAAGTTTCTTTACTTCTCTTCCAGCCTTTGCTAACAGTTTCCTTGCCACTTATAAAGCCTATATTTGCCAACTGAATCAGAAGCAAGCACCACATATTTTAGGTTTTTATTATAATAGCATTTTACTTGAGGATAACAAATTCTGTATCAGTTATCTATTGCCACAATAATGCTGCATAATAAATCACCCCAAACTCAGTGGTTAAAACGGCAACCATTTACTATTTCTCACAAATCTATGGATAGGCTGGGCATCCTTGCCACCTAGTTAATTGGCACTAACATATTTTTTAAATAAAAAAAATTTCAAGTTAAATATATGGCTGAAACTCCAAAAACAGTCCTTGGGCTTTGTACAGCATACAGTTTGATTTTGTTCCAAGGAAATAAGGCCTTAATTATCCCAGTAGTGATGACATTTTCTGGAACAATTCAAAAATTGTATAGAAGAGTTGCTGGATCTGTCAAAAATGAAACATCTTGGTGAAACACATACCAAAAATGACCTTATAATCACTTCAAGCACAAAATGAGAATGCAACTAAAGTACAGAATTGTAGGGGCACCTGGGTGGCCCAGTCGGTTAAGCATCTGCCTTCGGCTCAGGTCATGATCCCAAGGTCCTGGGATGGAGCCCTGCATTGATCTCCTTGCTCAGCAGGGAGCCTGCTTCTCCTCCTCCCAGTCCCCCTGCTTGTGTTCCTGCTTTCGCTGTCTCTCTCTCTCTGTCAAATAAATAAATAAAATCTTTAATAAAAAAACAGTACAGGATTGTATATAATGGGATACAATCAGATCATGGAAGATACTCAAATATGGGGAAAAAATCACTTTGGCAAAGAGAAAATTAATTTAAAATATTTGCTAGCCACATTTATTCAGTATCTTATTGGTTAGTATTAAAGATATTAGCCAAAGGTTACAAAAACCCAATTGGATTTAAGATTGGCTATTGACTTGGGCAATTAACAATTTTTCACTTTATTTTAGAGTACAAATGCATACAAAACTTGTAACAAAATGCTATTGCAATAAGATCTTAGGAATTTAAAAAATAAAAGCAAAACCTTTTGTAAGACTGACTATGAAAAAGTTCATGTCTAAAAATCTCAGAGCCAATTTCTAAAGAGAATATTTTCTGCCTAGTATTTTTCAATATACAGTTTTGACTAAAGAGAGATTTGAAAAAAGTGAGGAACATAATTCTATTTTTGGTTTGTCTTATAATGTGCTAGGATAAAGAAATTCAAAAGATGAAAGACTTGGGGGAAAAAAAGATGAAAGACTTGGAAATTCCATGGGGATCATACATTGCTTTGAAAGTAAAAATCATGATATACCTTATACAAACATTTAAATTAGTTTTTAAGCATCTGTGATAGTGATTTGTCATAAATGACAACATCACAATGTTTTAACATAATATGAAGAATTCTTAGTTCATTTTTTTAATTATGAAGAGAAAACTTTACAATTAAAGTGATATGACACAGCTATGATTTTATATGTAAAGATAAACCTAGCAGCAAAATATGTAAGGTAAAACAGAAAAAACATAACAAAAACAAAACAAAACAAAATCTGTCACTGACTTTTCAGAAAAGCCTAAAACATAAAATGAAAAAAGGATAATTTCCAAAATGTAATAGTTAATAAAAATTTTTATTTAAGTATAAGATGATTTATTTTTATTTTTTTTAAAGATTTTATTTACTTGACAAAGACACAGCGAGAGCAGGAACACAAGCAGGGGGAGTGGGAGAGGGAGAAGTAGGCTTCCCATGGAGCGGGGAGCCTGATGCGGGGCTCGATCCCAGGACCCTGAGATCATGACCTGAGCCGAAGGCAGACGCTTAACGACTGAGCCACCCAGGCGCCCTGAAGCAGACTTGTTTTAAACTGAAGAGCTTGATTACTAAAGTAGGATCATTTGTTTTAAAGATTTTATTTATTTTTTGACGGAGAGGGAAAGACAGCGAGAGAGGGAACACAAGCAGGGGGAGTGGGAGAGGGAGAAGCAGGCTTCCCGCGGAGCAGGGAGCCCGATGCGGGGCTCAATCCCAGGACCCTGGGATCACAACCGGAGCTGAAGGCAAACAATTAACAACTGAGCCACCCAGGCACCCCTGTAAGTATACGATGATTTAAAGTCAAGAGAATTTAGCTTCTTTCCCCACATCTTAATCCAATTTAGCAAAACTGATGCCACCTTTGTACTTGAGGAAACATCAGAGTCACAAAAGCAGAAAAGCGCTGGATCCTCTGACCCACAGTATAGAGTCCTCTGACAGAGATGCCACATGACCTGCAGTATCTCCTTCAGTGTTCTGAGGTACAGCATGGGGGCGGGGAGGGGGGTGATTGGATAGATACAGGGCAAGAGTCTGCCGAGAAGATGCAGTAGAGAGACAAGTTTCATTCCTCTCCAAGTCTATTTCACCCATTATTTATTTTATTCCTATTCCCCCAAAAATCTTTGGAATGAGCTATAAGAGTATGTTTACAATTGCAAAAGAACAAGATAAAGAAGATTGTAGAGACTAATTGTGGGAGGGAGATATCGAAACTTCTAAATAACTGAAAGAGATAAACAGTGCCTCATGGCTAATTGACTCGGTAGAGTGAAAATTCTAAAAGCTCTGTACCTGCAGAGAAGGATGTTCATGAGTTGTAAGCCAGTTCTCATTTATAGCATCTCAGAAGAGCTTAGGGTTGGTGTTCCAAGAAGCAGTGTGAAAATCATTAAAAAAAAAAACAGTGGTGCTGGTCAAGATGATAGTATGCAAGGAGGAGGAACCGTATTGAAAATGCACATGTAGTACATGGCTAGTACATGGTTCTATGTCATGAATTTAAAAATTGTGGATCCTAGTACTATAGGTTATAAGTAGGTATAGTCCCTTTATCCATCACACCCAGCAATCCACTTGGAAAATGTGTGGGTACATTCTCTACAGCTCTGGGCCTTGTGGGTTTTGAGCTCGTGATTCCTATAGGTGAATGTGTACATGAGAAAGCATAGCAAAAGTCTCAGTAAACTTCAATTTCAGCTCCGTTCAGTTACCTGACAAGAGAAGAACATAACAAGAGAACAACAAAGAAAGAAGCCACCAAACTGGCAGGAACAATTGAACCTGATGAGGTCTATGTACTCTTACACAGTTGAGACAAGAAATTTTGTGATTAATCTCCATGAGATCTATTGTTATGTCTCCTCTGTCTAATTTGGATACTAAGAGGACAGACCCAACAACACAGCTATGAGAAAGACGTGATGACTGTGCTCAGACACCTCAGTGCTGGTGTCTAGTAACCACCCCCAGGTAAGCCACCAGGACCAGTTCAGGTGCTCACCAAAGCTAAGGCAAATCTAGAACGGTGGTGGAACAGGAGAATGATTAGCATTGACTACATCCCCAAGACTAAAATACTCCAGAACTGAACCGTGCCTTCCCAAGGAACAAGTGTAATTAGCCAGCAGGTCTCAGCTGAGTCCTCGTGGATGAGGGGCTCTCAGACTCAGTAACTCTTCCCTAAGCAGCCTGTATTCAATCACTGATGCAGTTAAGAAGTAGCACATCATTTATCTTCTCTCTAAAGAACTTCTTTAACATTTCTCCCAAGGCAGGTCTACTGGCAATAAGTTCCCACAATTTTTGTCTGAGGCAGTCTTTACTTCCCCTTCACTTTTGAAGGGTAATTTCACAGGGGATGGAATTGTAGGTTGAAGTGTTTTTCTCCCAACATTTTAAATATTTCATGCCACTCTCTTTTTGCTTACCTGGTTTCTGAAAAGAAGTCTGATGTAATCCTTGTCTTTGCTCATCTATAAATAAATTTATTCCCACTGTTTTTCTTTTTTCAGGATTTTTTCTTTATCTTTGATTTTTCTGGACTTTTAAAATGATGCACCTAGGTTTAATTTGTGTGTGTTTATCCTGCTTGATGTTCACTGAACTTTCTAGATTGATGGTTTGGTGTATGACATTCCCATTACATTTATGTTATATTTTCTGAAGTTGTCCTATAGTCCTTGAATATTCTGTTCTATTTTTTCAGTCTATGTTCTGTTTGCTTTTGGTTTTGAAGATTTCTATTGAGACAGACTTGAACTCAAGAGATTCTTTCCCCAGCCGTGTTCAGTCTACTAATAAGCCCATCAAAGGCCTTCTTCCCTCTGTTATAGCATTTTTTATCTCTAGTGTTTTTTTGGTTCTTTCCTAGAATTTTTATCTTTGCTCACATTGTCCTCATCTGTTCTTTCTTACTGTCTACTTTAGCCATTAAAGCTCTTAGCATATTAATCTTATTTGTTTTAAATTCCTGGTTTGATAATTCCAACATCCCTGCCAAATTTGAGTCTGGTTCTGGTGCTTGCTCTGTGTTTTTAAGTTGTTTTTTGTGTTTTGTTTTGTTTTGTTTTGTTTTTTACCTCTTAGTATGCCTTAGCATTTTTTTGTCTTGCTGGCCAGCTATCATGTGATGGGCAAAAAGAATTGTCGTAAATAGAGCTTGAGTAATGTGGTGATGATGGAAAGGGAAGCATTCTGTAGTGCTATGATTGTGTTCCAGTCTTTCAGTGCACGGGTGCTTCTGGACTATGGTCAGTTTCCCCTGAGCCCTCTGGTGGAACAGGATGGCTAGAGTGTGCTGGAGTTGGGTGTTGCCCTTGCTGCTCCTGGAAGGCTGCAGCCAGCCGGTGTTGGAGATTTCCCTTTCCCTAGGTCAGTTACTGATAAAACCCCAGTAGATTGGGCTCTAGCTAAGTAGTTTCTCCTGGGGGCAGACCTTGTTAAGAAGCAGAACACTGGTGCATTTCAAAATGATTCCTTTTCCCCTCCCCTTGCAAGAAGCACAGGGGATTTTTTTTCTCCAATATTCACTGTAAAGACTGCTTGAGCTCCTGGACTCACAAAACTCACAAAAGTGTGGGAGGCTCCCAACAACTGGCTTCCCCCAGAATTTTTATCTTTCCAATTTGTCCACAGGGAGCCTCAAGCAACTTGTCAATTACAGTTCAGTTTTCCACCCCAACATAAGTTCTGCACAGGTTTCAGCTCAAGGGTTTCTGCTGCAGGAAGTTCAGGAAGTTGTGATTCTCTATATTTGCCTATCAGTCTCTCCAATTTGGGGTGCAGGGGTTTGCCCCATCACCTTACTTCTCTTACAGATCTAAGAAGAGTTGGTTTTTCAGTTTGTTCAAGTTTTACCTTGTCATTGGGATGGAATGGTGACTTATCTGCAGAACTGGAAACTGCCTTAATTCACTTTTTAATTTAAGTATCGCTTTAAGAATGTTTTGACAATTTTAGCAGCTAAAGTTTATCTAAATATTTTAATTTAATAAATTAATAAAACTTCATTTAATAAAAACTCAAGAAAGGTTGTTCTCATTGGCATTAGTTTCATTACAAGGCAGATTATGTGTTTTAATTATAATAACATTAAGTGATCTTGCTGAAATAAAACCAAATTTTAAGAAATAAGTACAATGAAATAAAACCAAATTTTAAGAAGTACAATTTAGCTCTGTACATATATTTTTTAAAGATTGTATTCATTTATTTAACAGAGAGAGAGAGAGTAGGAGAGGGAACACAAGCAGGGAGAACAACAAGCAGAGAGAGAGGGAGAAGCAGTCTCCCCGCTGAGCAGAGAGCCTGATGCGGGACTTGATCCCAGGACTGAGCCACCCAAGCCCCCCAAGTTTTGTACATATTTCTCAAATTTGTTGCTATAAAGGCATATTTATTTCTCATAAGTTGGGGCTGGAGCAGGAGCTGGGGATAAAAATTAAGAAGTCACCAGTTAGATTTATAGATATGAGTGAACCATAAGACTAAGGGAGTCTTTAGAAAGTACACAGTGCAACCATTTCCTCTTAGACATTATGACAGATGGAATTATCAACTTGTCCAAAATTATTACAACTTGTTTGAGTCACAGCTAAAACTAAAATTCCCAGGTTTTTTCTACAATTAATTATGAAAACACTTTTCTGATGAAAAAAATGGACATCTCATCAATAAATATATACTCAGATTTAATCTAAAAAGGCAAATTTTAGGGAAACCAGCAAAATGGCAGAAGTAAGAGCAGACAAACCCTGTAGTAATTTTCTATTTCTACTGGCCAGCTTCCTTTCAATTTGGCATGTGTGTGTGTTGTCTGTAGAGGTGGCCCTATTCTAAGAGATTTCCATACCTTAATAATTTTAAGGTTGGAAATTAGTTATTTTGCTTGCCATTTGATTGTTTTCTTAAATTAAAATAACCCCTTTCCAAAGAAAATATCACAAGGCACCAGTGAGCGCATAGCAGGATCATAATTATGCATAAAGGTAGTTAATGTTTGTGCTTAAGGGAATAAGAGATCAAATTACCCTGCAAGCCATCAGAAGGAATGAAATCTTGCCATTTGCAATAACGTGGATGGAACTGGAGGGTATTATGCTGAGCGAAATAAGTCAATCAGAGAAAGACATGTATCATGATCTCACTGATATGAGGAATTCTTAATCTCAGGAAACAAACTGAGGGTTGCTGGAGTGGTGGGGGGTGAGAGGGATGGGGTAGCTGGGTGATAGACATTGGGGAGGGTATGTGCTATGGTGAGCGCTGTGAATTGTGTAAGACTGTTGAATCACAGATCTGTACCTCTGAAACAAATAATACATT
>NC_138369.1:92079967-92097986 GCF_054177405.1 Leptonychotes weddellii | reverse complement strand
AAAAAATATACATGCATACATATTTACGTGAAGGCTATTTCTGCAAGGATGCAGCTGACATCAGGAAGCAGGGTTGCCTATAAGGAAAAGAACTGGGGTATGGAAGTCAGAAATGAAAGAAAGACTTGCTTTTCTCTATCTAATTCTTTGTATTATTTTGAAATACCTTATCAACTATTGAATTTATGCTAAAAGGAGATTTTGGTCATGGTGAGAAAATACAGTAAGTTAATTACTACATGTATGTATCAGATCATGTGCAGTATTAGATATGCAGAAAACAAATGTTTATATGCATTTCATAGTGTCACAATAAGATCAACATGAAGCGGAACAGTTTGCAGTATGGAGATGTAAAATATGGGTTTCTTTTGGAATATGTTGAGTTTAGGATCTACGTGATATTCCGAATCTGAGTTCATTTAAGTCATTTGGGCTGGAGATAAAGCAAGTCCTATTAAAGCCATGAGGTCACCCAGGGAAAATGTAAAGAGTGAAAGAAGGGAGTTGGGGTGAAAGCAACAGTAATTTAAGGAACAGCACAGGAAGAGAGATCGAGATGAAGGTAAAGAATGTGTTAAGAATATCTGTAAGTCACAGTAGCTCTACACATTCACTTGCCTCTCTAAGGAAGGCTGCTCTGCTTAAGGAACAGTCATAAGTGGCAGTGCTTAACTCCCATTGGCCCCCAGGCCCTCTCCTCTCCACAGCTGATTGGTTCAGCATGGGCACGGAACATCCAGCCATGCATGCGTGCATCCATCCATCCACACACACACAGGTATTCTACTTTCTCCATATTCTTGAGAGGTAGGAGAGAGGGGAAATAGCCATGAATTTCAGAAGAAGGCATGAGGAGGTATTAGTAAGATGAAGTAAAACGAAATATGAACACTTTGAAGAAAAAAAACAGAACATATGCGCAGAGAGAAAAGCCATTTGGTAAAATAGGAAAGTAAGTAGAAAATCAGAAATAGCCTCCGTAAAGAAAAACGTCTGCTTTGATGAAAGCACAACTCTAAGGAAATCTCTAAAAGTACTTTGCTTACTCACACAATAAGTGTTTAAATCCCTTCTATACTGTTATAAGAAAGCGGAATTAAGAGCTAGTATATTAAACAAAGAACTTTGGTGAGCTAACTAATCCCATTGACACGATGTTTTAAAGTATGATTATATATAAGTCAATTCAGTTCTGTATTGTGACAGATTTCACTATTTGGTTTGCCTCCCTCTCAATGTAAAGATACACTGTCTAAAATTGTTCCACTTTAACAGGCATGTCTGACTTTCTGCCATGAAGTTCATAAGACATATTTTGGATAATTGTGAAAAGTCAAAAGTATGACTAATGTAAGAGAAACTGATAGTTTATGAATGTTACTTACTGCTAATCATGTGAGATATAATGGACTTTAAAATAAACCTCTGGTGTTTTGAGGATTTGGTTTTTTTCAGCCTTAAATTGAATCAACTGAGTCACACTATAAAAATTTCAGCATCATTTCCACTATCTGATGTCTCTGCAGTGGTTCAAATAATTTTTCCTGATAATCTTCACACTTAAAACTTGGATGGTTGTTGAGGGTCCAACAGAAGAGAACTGAAAATTCATCAGACAGGAACGGAATTAATCGCAGATCTCCAGTATGGACTTGTGAGGTTCCTTTTGCCAGGAAAGAGACATATTCATAGGTTCAGGGATTAGGATGTGGACATCTCTGGGGCTCTACCACAGCTCGTGAGGATGTGAAGCAACTAGAAGTCATATACTGTGGTGAAAGTGCGATACAGCAAACACTGGAAAACAGCCAGCATCTACAAAAGCCAAACAGTTGCAGGCCTCTGACCCAGCAATACCACTCAACACATAGACCCAGCAGAAATACGTACATATGTGCACCAAAAGATACTGAAAAAGCATGTTCTCATCAGTACAATTCATCATAGATTCAAATTGTAAGCTACCCAGATGCTATCAAAAGTAAAAGGGGTCATTAAACTGGCGTATTCCCACAGTGTACTACAATACACTAATGAGAATGAACTATCTACAAATACACATAATAATATGGATATATCTCAGAAAAATAATGTTAAGTGAAAGAAGCCAGACACAAGGGTGCACATTATATGATCCCACCCCAGAAAAGTATGAAACAGGCAAAATTAACATATTTTCTTAGAAATTTAGATAAAATTACCCTTAGGTAGGGGTGATCAGAACAAGAGTTCAGAAGAGTCAGTGACGTTCTGTTTTTTTGATCTGATGTTGGTTACACACGTGTTCAATGTGTAAAAATTCACTGAGCTGTACACTAACAAGATATATATATTTTCCTGTGTTTATTTCATACTTTCACTAAAAATGTTTTAGATTATGCTACTTTGTTATTATAGGTGGGATTTCTTTATAAAAATTCATAGAGTGCTATGCTATTTGTCTGTTTATTTTTAGAAAGTCTTCCTCATCTCCCTCCACAAAATGATACCATCCACACCCAGCTAAGGGGATGAGAGATTTATCATTTAGGTCAGTGGGGCTGGGGCTAGGGCAGGTTCTGCCAGAGGTTCCTCACTCCCAGTCCCCTTGCTGCTCCTCTTCTCCCATAGATGAATGGATGAAAGGATGATCGATAGATGATGATAAATTGATCGATCGATCGATAGATAGATGATAGATAGAGGGCACCTGGGTGGCTCAGTCAGTTAAGCGTCTGCCTTCGGCTCAGGTCATGATCCCAGGGTCCTGGGATCGAGCCCCGCATCCAGCTCCCTGCTCAGTGGGGAGCCTGCTTCTCCCTCTCCCTCTGCCTGACGCTCCCCCTGCTTGTGCTCTCTCTCTCTATCAAATAAATAAAATAAAATCTATAAAAAAAAAAGATGATAGATGAAAGGAAGAAAGGAAGGAAGAAGAAAGATTTGAATAATCTTAGGTGAAAGGATTAGAGTCTGAGAATCATCAAAGATCACTCATTATGGCTGCTGGGGAGGGGTGGTATCGGATTATAGATTCGTTTTGGTGCAATGGGTTCCAAGTGAGTGTGAGACATCATCACTTGCATCTCCATTTCTTCACTGTAAAAATAGGGTAATATGTGCCTTGCCTACAATCTACAGCTTGGGAAGAAACATATTCTGAGCCAAAAAAAAAAAAAAAGTGTCAAAAGACTCAGGTGAAAACAATTCTCTGCTCCACCTTTTTAACACGCGAACGCCCAGGTGGAGTGAATTTACCTAACTGATGAGTTTGAAATAAAAAAACCAGGCTAAGATAGTAAGCTCCCCTCTTGCCCTTCCTTCTGAAACCGGGTGCAAAGAAGCTCACATTTGGAGTCTCCTTTGAAGTCACAGGAGCAAGCCTGCAAGTGGGGAGACCAACGGTTTTGAGAGCTGCTTGTGACTTCCGACTCTTGTGTGGTCTCATCTGAACTCAGCTTGGAAAAAGGTAAAAAATACATACCTAATTCTAGGGACCTGTATCAGCAGATCTCTCTCTTACCAACCTCGAAGCCCCTTCCCAGTAGTGCCTGCCTGAAATTTTTATTTCTCTACCCCCTACTTTTTAAGAACACTGGCAAAAAAAAGGGTTGGCTCTTTATGGTGTCCTTTCAAATGCCAATAAAAGCTAAAGTATTATTCTCAGACTTGCAACGTATTTGCAGGCATTACAGTTCTCTTCATATTAAGTTCTAAGCCCTTTTCTCTTTCCTTGAAACCGTCGCTGCCTGTGAACCAATTGTAATGGTTTTTAGAGTCCAAGGTTTAACTCCCGTTCTTTATGTGACGTGCAAATTCAATTCAACAGACGTTTTTATGAGGCTGCTACGTGCGAGACACTGCTAGACGTGGGGTGTAGAAAGAATTGTGTTCTTAAAGCACTGCTTGTATCCAGGACGCTTTTTACTAGATTTCTTTGTGTAAACTCTCTTCAGGTTCTGTGTCAGCAATGTAAACGGAAAAAACAGCATCAGAGGCTTGCTGGTTGTGCTTTTTTAAATACAGGAACTAGATACTCCTTCCTCACTTTTATATTCCAGGGTGTCCTTTGAAGATTTAAATTTCTCATTCCAATTAGGCTATGATCTTCTGGGTTTTGTTTTAATATTGTGGAGTGAAATATCTAATCCTTATTAACCATTATAAAGTAACTATTTAAGTGAAGGAGAACTAACAAAATGAAAAACACACCAACGAATGCAGTGCAGGTCCTTTTCATTAAGAAAAGGGCACTAGGCCTTTTTATAATTGAGACATAATTAACACGTAGCTTATCAGTTTCAGGTGTCCAACATAATAACACACTATAGTGAGTATATTGCAAAATGAACATCACAGGAGGATCACCACATACACTTTTTTCTCTTGTGATAATTTCTGAGATAAAACTTCCAAGTAATTTTCAAATACACAGTGCAGGATCACTAAAGTCCCCATGCTGAACATTATATCCCCACGACTTACAACTGGAAGCTTGTGTCTCTTGACTCCCTTCACCTGTTTCACCTAGAATCCCACCCCACCTCTGGCAACCACCAATCTGTTTTCTGGATTTATGAATTTGGGTTTTTTTTATTGTTTTTAAATTCCACATATAGATGAGATCATATGGTATGTGTCTCTAATTCCACTTTGCACAATGCCCTCGGGTCTATCCATGTTGTCACAAATGGCAGGATTTCATTCCTTTTAATGTCTGAATATTCCATCGTATATAACCTATTTTCTTTACCTGTTCATACATCGATGAACACTTAGGTTGTTTCCATGTCTTGACTATTGTTAAATAATACTGTGATGAATATGGGGGCACAGAGATCTTTTGAGTTAGTGTTTTCATTTCCTTCAGATAAATACCCAGAGTGGAATTGCCGGATTATGTGGTATTTCGCAGAAGCAAACAGCACAGTTGTGAGAAACTTCTAAGAGTATAAAATATTAAATATCAGTCCTGCCTCAGAACAAGCATTGGACTCTGCATCTGATGACGAGGTACAGGTCCTTCCAAAGACCTGGAGCTAGAGGAGTCCTTTAGCAGCTACTAAGAATCCCATGAGATGCTATCTCTGCCCAGTCATGGGACTAGGAAAAACGGGGAGGAACTATTAGAAGGATCTGAAACCCAGGAAGTAGGAGCGATCATGAGAAGGACCCTAGCTGTTCTGATGATTTCACATCTCTTCGCCTGGCTAAACTACATCTTAGGGAACAGAGAGAACGTGTGGCTATAATTACTGAACCGCTGTGGGTAATCATCAGGAAACCATGGAAAACCGGAGAAGTGCCAGGAGACTGAAGAATGGAAAATGTTGCTCCGATTCTTCAGAAGGGGAAGAAGGTAGATTTATTGACTTATAGATGAGAGACCTTGACAAAAATCCTAAAATAATTTTTTTAAAGAGTGCATGAACACTTAGAAAAGGAAACAGTGAAGACCAGAATTAGAATGGCTTCATGATGAACAAGTCACTGTAGACCAACATTGTTGTTTGCTTTCTGACAGTATTACTAAATCGGTAAATGGAAAAAGGCATATTGTAAAGTAGATTTCAACAAGTTATTAGTAAATTGTTTATGAGAACCTTGTGCACCTGATGAAAGAGATGGGCTGGATATTAGAACAATTAGCTGTGGGTGACTGAATATGATCTCCCATTCCAAGGGTGCAGACCTACCTAATGGTGGGCTGTATTCTCTCTTCCTGGCCTTGTCCTCATAAATATTTTTCTGATTTTTATAAAAATCAATAGCCTGTTCTTCGATTTCAGGTGAAAGTTACAAGTCCTTAGGCATGTATCTGTTCATCTTTTTTTTTAAGATTTATTTATTTAAGAGAGCATAAGCAAGCACAAGTGGGAGGGGCGGAGGGAGAGAGAGAATCTCAAGCAGATTCCACGCTGAACTCAGAGCCCCACATTGGGCTCGCTGCATTGCTATAGATCATACTGCTTATATTGAGTAAATCCAAACCTTCTTCTCTAGCCATAACTGATTGGCCAATATAACAGTACACAGACCAATGCAAATGCCTTGTAATCAACCCTAGGGAGGCAGAAAGACTGCCTTGAAATGGCTTACCCTCCAAAAAGTCTTCTTTTTGTGGGCTCCCCATATTAGATGCATTCAAACAGACCCAATCAAATATTGTCATTGGAAAGAACTAATGATAGAATAAAGAATACATGTCTTTTTTGTTTTAAAACAATTTTGTACTTTTTCAAGATTGCAGTTATAATTTTCATTTTTGTAAGCAATAGTATTTTATACACAAATCTATATAAGTCCTTAAATATATCCTACCAAAATTTTTTTTTTTTTTTTTTTAAGCACATTCCCCATTTGTTTCTGTTACTGCCGGAGGTGCCAAAAGCTGAGAAGCACAACTAGTAATGAACAGGATTCTTGACTACATACCCCATAAATGAGATAGGTAGGTCTCTGCTTTAAAATGATTTTGTTTTTAATTTTTTTTTTTAGCTTTAGTGAGTATAACTGACAAATAGGATTGTAATATTTAGAGTGTACAATGTGATGACCTAATCTACATACACATTGTCAAAAAATTCTCACAATTGAAGAAAAAAATTAAACCCTATAGCTTAGGAGTCTAGTTCTTATCAGGCCTGCTGTTTCAAAAGCAGTAGGACCCAGACTGACCATTCTCTCAATCTCCATCAACAAAGGTCATTTGCCTACGGCCTTGTGATACTAAAGGGACAGGCTTATCACATGCTTCTCAAATTTAAGGAGGCGGCAAGTTAATGTGATATACTGCAGAATTAAGACTTACAAAGATTAACATATTGGAAAAATAGGCCTATTGGGCTTGAAAGGAGAAAACCAAAAACAAGATCTTTACGTGAAGATTCACTATCTCATTTCACAGGAACAAATGGTAAACTTCACATTACAATCAGGGGGCGTATTTCAAATGAGGCTGGTTAGACCTAACTTTCAGGACATCTTACTTTCCATAGACTTTCCAAAGCTGCCATGTAGGGCCACAGTAATAGGATTACTAAATAAAATATAGGCTGTCCAGTTAAGTTAGAATTTCAGGTAAACAATTTTTTAGTTTATCCCAAATGTCTCATGGGTGTTATATTTCTATTTGCTAAATAAACCCTACACTGGGTGGAATGAGCAACCTCCGACTGGGGAATCATCCTCTCTGCCTTGTGGTGGTCTTAGATCCATAGATGGGACTGTCCCCCAACCCCTAACTCCATATCCAACAGGCCTCAGCAACAGCCCGGTCCATCCCAAGAGGGACCTCCTAGAGCACCTGGACTCTGACTTCAGGGAGAATATGGATGAGATTCTGTCCTGTTCCTCGCTCAAGGGTCAATGCCAGGCTTCACTGGCACTTTGCCATCTCCTCCCCTGTCCCCTGCTCTCCAGGACTAGTGTTGGGGATAGGACAGGAAACCGGGTCAGCAAGGACCTGGCCAAGTGGGGAAACCTCAGCTACCAAGGCACATTCAGACTTAGATCAAAGGACTGCGAGCACCTGAGGGTCTGCTTCTGAAAGTAGGGCCGTCTCAGCAAGGAACTGAAGCTGGAGTCACACAGGTGCCATTACCAGGACTAAACGGTGAAGCTGAAAGAAACTTCACTAAGCGGTCAATAATACAATGAATTTTGACCCATCATTCTAAGAGAAGTCTACATATCATTCCATTCTCTCCATTGAAAATATTACAAAACTCTGATAGGATGAGGCAAAGTACAGCCAAAAAAAAAAGGAAAACAAGTAGTTTAGGGGTATGTCAAAAGTTAACTTATTAAAATTAAAATATTAATTTTCTAGACTTGTGATACTTATAACAAGATTTACCATCATTTATATATTTGTAGCTTATTGTAACTCCTAAGAAATACTATGTTTGTATCTAATTTTTATTGACAATGTTGTATTTTTCCTCTTAAAAGGCCCTCAAAATTTTATGAGCTTGAGGATCCATAAAACCTGGGTCAATCCCTGAATAGAATTAACTAATAAAAAAATACTAAAAGCTATAGCCAAAGGAAAACATGACCAGAGTACAAATGATGGCAATGTTTCTGAGAGTCCATTATGTTTTAGGTTCAGCACTAATGCTGATAGCGAGTATTTATAAAGCTCTCTGTCTGCCAAGTGCTCTGTAAAGAACTTAACCCACATCGTGGCATTTAATCAGCATAATAGGAGAAAAATCACTCCTCACTCAAGTTATCTTAAGTCAAAAAGGATTTACAGGAACATTTAAGTACCTTTTATTTCACTATTATAAAAAGCACCAACAATGTGTTGATTCAGAAGAATTTCTGGAATTTTATTTTTCACTGGGAATGGATGCTCTCACAGCCATATTTTGGTGAGGGAATTGCCTGAGGATGGAACAGCATGGACCATATATGAGCCAAAAGAAGACTGAATCCAGCTCCCTGTGGTGTCTGCTGGGCCTATTCAGCTAAGTGAGGTGAAAATCTCCCTATTTGATTTTTTTTTTATATCCTTTATATCAAAAAGAATCTTGACAGGTACGACTTTCCAAAGGGGGAAAAATCTACTATTCTGGAGTCAGTAGTGTTTTCTGCATCCAATAGTATACAGCAGTGCTAGTTATTAAGTTTTCTACAAATCCTACCAAAACCTACAAAAACCATATCTGTACAGCCTTAGGTAAAGGTTAACAAACACAAATTCAGTGACTTAATATTGCTCACCCTTCACTCACTTGCTCTCTCCTTCACACGTGTTCATACCTAGATCAAGTGGGTGGCAACAGCAATGTACACACATTCTCCACAAAGCACCTGATGCAGAAGGTGGGAGGGAAGGCTTGCAGCAGGGACTGGGTGAAGGTGAGAATGAGGACATTATTAGGCGTAATCCTCATTGGGGATAGCCAGGATGATGAGAATGAAGGAAAGGAAGAAAGCTGAAATAAATCCGAAACAAAGGTTTCCAAAAAGGACAAAAAATTGAGATCAGTGAGAAAGAACAAAGTTCTATAAAAGAAACCATAAAGGTAAAGTGTGCCAGTATGGATCCTAGAGGGTGTAGTCAAAAGATTCCAGGCCAGATAACCTGATAGATGATCTCTGATGAGAAAAAGAATAAGACTTGAAGACCTTTCATCCTCTAATGCTTTTACTCTGTTGGCCAACCTTTTCAACATGGTAGCTCAAACTTTTTCCTCAGGGTTCTGCCAAATGTTACAGTTAGAAGTATCATGGTCATGAACTAGACATTTCATTTTTTTTTTAGATTTATTAGAGAGATCACAAGTAGGCAGGCAAAGGGAGAGGGAGAAGCAGGCCCCCTGCTGAGTACAGAGCCTGATGTGGGGCTCAATCCAAGGACCCCAGGATCATGACCTGAGCCGAAGGCAGCCATTTAACCAACTGAGCCACTCAGGCGCCCCTAGACATGTCATTTCTTGACACCAAGGTGCTCAAGTGATGAAGGAGGGGCCTTGGAGCAATAAATGGTTAAAAGTGACATGGCAGGAAGAATTCCATGGTTCCAAAATCTCTTCTCCCTGAAACATATGTTCTGGTATTATCTCCCCAACTTGAGAGTGGGTAAGACTGAATACGATCAATGTCACTCCTGTAATTAGGCTACTTAATATTTAAAAAGGTTGAAGGGATTTTGTAAATGTAATCAAGTCCCAAATCAATTTATTTTCAGTTCATCAAAAGGGAGATTAGCCTTGATGGGCCTGACCTAAGCAGGTGAGTCTTTCAAAGGTTTTGGGCTCTTCCTGAAGATAGGTATTAAAAAGGTTAGAGTATAATAGGCCTATGGAACATCCCAATGTATGAAGGGGACCATGTGGCAAGAGTATGACAATGGCATCTAGGAGTTATGAGCAGTACCCCCCCCCAATATCCAGCAAGAAAATAGACGTCTGTCCTACAACCACAAGGAACTAAGTTCTTTAGGCAACCTGAATGATCATGGAAGCTGATTTTTCCCTAGTCAAGCCTCTAGGTGAGAATGAAGCTGGCTGATTTTTACCCTTGTGAGAACTTTAGCAGAGGATCTCGCTAAAATGTGCCAGACTCCTGACCTATGGATTGTGAGAGGATACATCTGTGTTCTAAGCTGCTACATTTGTGGTCATTTTCTCCACAGCAATAGAAAACTGATAAAATTGGGGAACTAAGTTTCTACTATATCTTAGAAAAACAAATTTTAAATCATGTTTTTCTCCTGGCTATCTGAATCCAGAGCAGCAACTAAATTGGAATTAAAACATACACTATATGTGTCTAAAAAGCCTTGTTCTGTAGTGCGACCTTAATTGTACCTCTCTGAACTACTTAAGAATATGTTAGGAAACTCATGGAACACTACATCAAAAACTAATGGTGTAATGTATGGTGATTAATATAATAAAATAAAATTTAAAAAATAAAAATAAAAGCCATGGAGATTGTAAAAAAAAAAAAATATATATATATGTTAGGAAAAGCTGTTTGTGATAAGTATGTGTGATATGCCCCTAGAACTGAAATGGTTTTGCCTTAAAGTCGAACATAAGGATTAAAAGATGCATTATAAAGATTACCTAATTCAGAGTGAAAATACCACAGCTAAAAAGGCCATTTTATTTGATACTAAACCAGAAAGCAGGAGGGAAAGATGGAAAAAAGAGTGGGAAGGGAGAAGGAAGAAAAATATCAAAATCTAAGTTGAACCTGAAAAACCAACTTTCTATTACTCTAGGTCTCAAACTAGCATGTGGAAACTCTTGAATACATATACAGCATAGTTTTTATTTGCCAGAATGTTTCTACTGAGGCAGCTTTTCATAAAGGGAATGAAATTCTTAATCTGTTCTCTCTGCCTGCTTTTTATGTCCAAGAAGTAAATTCTCTTGCTCTCCTAAGCTGCTATAGGACGACTATTACAGTTTTTGTACCAAGCTGTGGCCTCGCTAATGCCACCTTGCTGATACAGGAACTAGGAGGAGAGGTGGGGGATGGGAGGGAGACCATGGTCTCCAACAATTGCCCTCAAAAGTTCTTTTGAAAATTTTACAAAATAATTCACGCAAGTGGGAGTCCTAAAGCTTAAACTTCATTCGTTTTGCAGAAAAAAAGAGTTGCCTCTGGGTGTCTGAATGTATGAAAGATCTGAAGCTAGTATAAGTCTTCAATTGCTACAGTCTCCACAGACACATCAACTAGAAATGAATGCTTATTGCCGCATGCCGCTAAGATTTTGTGGTGGATGTTATTCTTCATTGCAGTAATAGCTAACTAACACAGATACCAACAAGGAGACTTATTTTCTGATCTCTAATCTTTTTTCTTTTTAAAATAATCTGTTAGTGTTAAGTGTGAGCTCCCAATGTTCAGAGGCTGCCAAAGTGGACAGCATCACATGTATGTAAATTAGATCACCCATTTATCAATAGGAAGAACCAAGAAAGGATATAAATGTGCATCCATTACACACTAAAGGTGTCTAATTCAGAGCTTCAAAATACTAGCATCCCCTTTAGGACATCCCCTTGTTTGACATTTTCTCATTAGAATGCTTTTGATTGGGGCACCTGGGTGATTTAGTCGGTTAAGTGTCTGCCTTTGGCTCAGGTCATGATCCCCACATCAGGCTCCCTGCTCAGCGGGGAGTCTGCTTCTCCCTCTGCCCCTCCCCCTGCTTGTGCTCTCTCTTTCTCTCTAGCTTGCTCTATCTCAAATCTTTTAAAAAAAAAAAAAAATAGAATGTTTTTGGTTATTCCCAAAACTTCAAAGAATATCCTTGTAACTCAGTACAAAATTTGGAGCTAATTTTTATAGAAAATTTATGTTCCAAAAGTCAATACATCATTTTAAATCAACATGCAGATAAATTCTTGTTATATCCCAAATGCAATTAGTTGTAAATCAGAATCACATTGCTATTTTGCAAACCACCCTCAG
Source organism: Leptonychotes weddellii (assembly GCF_054177405.1). Taxonomy (NCBI): domain Eukaryota; kingdom Metazoa; phylum Chordata; class Mammalia; order Carnivora; family Phocidae; genus Leptonychotes; species Leptonychotes weddellii. The sequence continues at coordinate 92,086,064 of NC_138369.1, read as the reverse complement.
TGTCAACAAAGGGTATGTGGAATGTGTTACTGCACTGAAGCAACTGTTTAGTGACAACCATACTAATTTGCTTAATGATCGGGAAATGTCTTAAAACATTTTCTTCCTGATAGCTGTTACTTATATATAGGTGCTTTTATACGGTGGTGTTAGGATTGGGGAAAGGAGTTGAAGATTTGGGGTTGATGGATAACAAAATTTTTATTTTATAGGAAATTTCCAGTCAATGTTTTCAAAACCAACATCTGGTTTTCATGAAGGGATTAACATTAAACAGAAAGGGTCATTTGTTTTTGTTTTTAATAAATTCTGAAGAATGTTTCAGATATTATCTCTTCAAATTATTACCTCCGGCCCATTGTCACCCTGGAACTTCTGGAACTCTGATTAAACATGTTTGACCTCCTCGTTCTCCATGACGTGAATGGATTCTTATTTGTTCCTGTCCATCTTTTTGTCTATTCTGCAATCTGTACAATTTCTTCTATTTCTTAGTTTCTAATTCTTTGTGCCCAATCTGTTAAACTTATGTATTGAAATCTTAAAGTTTTTATTTTTTCAACTCAAAGTTCTATTTGGATCATTTTCAAGTCTGTCACTTTTTGTTTCTTTCCCTAAAAATATCTTTGTTTGCATATCATTGCTTTAAAAATAATTCATAATGCAGTTTATTGTCTGACTTTTTAAAGCTTCATACTATATTTTTAATCATTTTATGGAGCTGAAGCTTTAAATTGCTATTTTAAAAGGAGATATAGAAATTTTACCATGCAGCCTTTTTTTATGTCTGTATATCTTTTTAAATTGAGACATAACTGATGTAAAGTGAAACTAATGTTATATAACCTCTTTTTATGTATATATTTGTTGCAAAACAATCACCACAATTAGTTAACATCCATCATCACCAAATTTGTTACAAATTTTTTTCTCGTGAAGAAAACTTTTAAGTTCTACTCTCAGCAACTTTTTTTTTTTTTAATTTATTTGGCAGAGCGTGAGCACAAGGGGGTGGGGGGAGGGGGGAGGCAGAGGGAGAAGCAGGCTCCCTGCTGAGCAGGGACCCCCCCGAAGCAGCACTTGATCCCAGGACTCTGGGATCATGACCTGAGCCGAAGGCAGACGCTTAACCGACTGAGCCACCCAGGTGGCTCAACAACTTTCAAATACACAGCACAGTATTTTTAATCATGGTCACCATGCTGTACATCACATCCCCATAACTTATTTTATAACTGGAAATTTGTACCTTTTGACCACCATCACTAATTTTGTCTACATCCCAACACTTGCCTCTGGCAACTACCAATCTGTTCTCTGTGTTTGAGTTATGTTTTCTTTTCCTATTTTACATGTAAGTGAAATCATGCAGTATTTGTCTTTCTCAGTCTGACTTCTCTTACATAGAATATTGACCTCAGGGCCCATCTAAGTTGTCGCAAATGGCAGGATTTCCTTCTTCTGTATGACTGAATGGTCCTTCATTGTATACGTCTACCACATTTTCTTTATCCATTCATCCATCGATGAGCACTTAAGTTGTTTTCAGATCTTGACTATTGTAAATAATGCTGCAATGAACATAGAAGTGCAGATGTCTTTTTGAGTCCATGGTTTCATTTCCTTTGTATAAGTACCCAGTATGGGATGCTGTATCACATAGTGGTTCTATTTTTAATTTCTTGAGGAAACTCCATGCTATTTACCATTGTGCCTGTAACAATTTACATTCCTGCCAACCATGCACAAGCATTCCCTTTCACCACATCTTTGTCAACACTTACTTATTGACATTTTGATAATAACATTCTAATAGGTGTGAGGTGGTTTATCATCATGGTTTTGATTTGCATGTCCCTGATTAGGGAAGTTGACAACCTTGTCATGTACTTGTTGGCCATCTGTGGGTCTTCTTTAGAAAAATGTCTATTCAGATCCTCTGCTTGTTTTTTAATCATATATTATTTTTCATTGCTATTGAATTGTATGAATTATTTATATATTTTGGATATTTACCTCTTGTCAGCTATATGGTTTACAAATATTTTCTCCCATTCTGTAAGTTACCTTTTCATTTCATTGATGGTTTCCTTTGCTTTTTACTTTGATATAGCTCCACTTGTTTGTTCTTGCTTTTGTTGTCTTGGCTTTTGGTGTCAAATCAAAAACAAAAACAAAACAAAACAAAAAAAACTCCAAGACCAATGACAAAGAGCTTACTGCCTATGTTTTTTTTTCTAGGTGTTTTATGGTTGCAGGTCTTACATTCAAGTCTTAGTTTTTATATATGGTGTAAGATAGCGGTCCAGTTTCATTCTTTTGCATGTGGCTGTTGAGTTTTCCCAACACCATTTATTAAACAGACCATCCTTTTCTATTGTATATTCTTAGCTCCTTTGTTACAAATTAATTGACCATGTAAGCATGGATTTGTTTTTGTGATCTCTATTCCATTGATCTACATATCTGGTTTTTGTGTTTGTTTAGGATATTATGTATTCATTTGAGAGAGAGAGCACAAGCAGGGGGAGCAGGAGAGGAAGAGGGAGAAGCAGGCTGCCCTCTAAGCAAGGAGTCCAATGCGGAGCTCTATCCCAGGACCCTGAGATCATGACCTGAGCCAAAGACAGACGCTTAACTGACTGAGCCACCCAGGCGCCCCATCTACGTGTCTGTTTTTCAGCTAATGCCATATTATTTAATTACTATAGATTTGTAATATCGTTTGAAATCAGAATGCAATGACTGCAGCTTTCTTCTACTTTCTCAATGTTTTTTGGGCTATTTAGGGTCTTTTGTGTGGTTCCATACAAATCTTAGGTTTATTTGTTCTATTTCTATGAAAAACGCCATTCAAATTTTTGATAGAAATTGTAGATTGCTTTGAGTAGTATGGACATTTTACCAAATTCTTGGAATCAATGAGCATGGAATATCTTATTTATCTCTTCAATTGTTTTCATCAATGTCTTATAGTTTTAGTATACTGGTCTTTCACCTCCTTGGTTAAATACTTTCTTTTGGATGCAATTGCAAATGGTATTTTCTTAATTTCTCTTTCTGATGGTTAATTATTAGGGTTAGAAACAACAGATTTTTGTATGTTGATTTTTGTATTCTACAACTTTACTGAATTTGCAGGGTCTAATTTTTTTTTTTTTTTTTTTTGGGTGGAGTTGTTAGGGGTTTTTTATATATACTATGTCCTCTGCAAATAATGACAATTTTATTTCTTCCTTTCCAATCTGGATGACTTTTACTTCTTTTCTTGCTTAATTGCTCTGGCTAAAATTTCCAATACTATGTTGGCTAAAAGTGGCAAGCACGGACATTCTTGTCTTATTCCTGATGTAGAGAATAGTTTTTGCTATTGAGTATGTTAGCTATGGGCTTATCATATTTGGCTTTTACTATGTCAAAATAATAAGCTGAACCTTTTTTCTTTAAAGATTTTATTTATTTGACAGAGACAACATAAGCAGGGGGAGCAGGAAAGGGAGAAGCAGGCTTCCCGCTGAGCAGGGAGCCCGATGCAGGGCTCGATCCCAGGACCCTGGGATCACGACCTGAGCCAAGGGCAGATGCTTAATGTCTGAGCCACCCAGTCGCCCCTAGCTGAAACTTTATTAAGTGAAGATTGAACTTTGTTACATGTTTTCTCTGCATCTATGGAGATGATACTATGATTTTTATCCTTCATTTTATTATCCTTCATTTTGTTATCACATTGATTTTTCTGGATATTGAATTATCTTGCATCACTGGAATAAATCCCACTTGACCACGGTGTATAATCCTTTTAATGTAACATTGAATTCTGTTTATTAATGTTGTAAATTTTTGCATCTATGTTCACCAAGGATATTGGCTTATAACACTTTTTTCTTGTAGTGTCTTTATTTGGTTTCAGTATCAGGGTAATGTTGGCCTCATAAAATGAATTTGGAAGTATTTCTTCCCTTCTATATTTTGGAAGGGTTTGAGAAGATTTGTATTAATTCTTCTTTCAGTGCTTGGTAGAATTCACCAGTAAAGCCATCTAGTCCTAGACTTCTATGGGGAGGCTTTTGATTACTGATTCAATCTCCTTACTAGTAATCACTGTGTTCAGATTTTCTATTTTCTCATGATTTAGTAAGTTGTTTCTAGGAATTTACCATTTCTTCTAGGTTGTCCAACTTGGTGAAAAATTGTGCATAGTCTCTGATTTTTTGTACTTCTGTGGTATCAGTTGTAATGTCTCCTCTTTCATTCTTGATTTTGAGTCCTCCCTTTTCCTTGATGAGTCTAGCTGAGATCTGCCTTTTTTATCTTTAAAAAAAAAACTCTTCATTCACCTTTTTAATTCTTTTTAGTCTCTTTATTTCTGTTCTGATCTTTATTGTTAACATCCTTTTAAATTTTTTTTAAAGATTTTATTTATTTAAGAGAGAGTGTGTGAGCATGAGTGGGGGGGAGGGGCAGAAGCAGGCTCTCTGATGAGCAGGGAGCCTGATGTGGGGCTCAATCATGACCTGAGCAGAAGGCAGATGCTTAACCAACTGAGCCACCCAGGGACCTCCTACTTCCTTCTAACTTGCTTAGTTCTTTTTGTAGTTTCTTGATTTGAGATTTTTTCTTGTTACTTGACGTAGGTGTTTATCACATGAACTTCCCTCTTAGAACTTCTTTTGCTGCATCCCATAAGTTTTTGCATATTTCCATTTGTCTCAAGATATTTTTATTTCCCTCTTGTTGTCTTCTCTGACTCATTAGTTGTTAAGTGGCATGTTGTTTAATCTCCATGTATTTGTTAATTTTTAAGCATTCTTCTTGTACTTTATTTCCAGTTTCATACCACTGTGGTCAGAAAAGATGCTTGATATTATTTCAGTGTCCTTAAATTTATTAAGACTTGTTTTGTGCCCTAACATATGACCTATCCTGGAGAATGTTCTTTGTTTTCTTGATGATAATGTGTGGATGGAATATTTTGTAAATATCTAAGTCAGTCAGGTCTAATGTGTTATTAAGACTACCATTTCTATATTAATTTCTGTCTAATCCATCCATTGATGAAAGTGGGGTATTAATGTCCCCTACTCTTACTGTATTGTTGTCTATTTCACCCTTTAAGTCTGTTAATATGTGCTTTATATATTTAGGTGCTTCTATGTTGGTTGCATAGATATTTACAAATGTTATATCCTCTTCTTGGATTGACCACCTTTATCATTATATAATGATCTCCTTTGTCTCTTATTGCAATCTTTGTCTTAAGGTTTATTTTGTCTGATATAAGTAAAGCTGCCCCAGCTTTCTATTGGTTTCCATTTGCATGGAATAGCCTTTTTTCATCTCCTCACTTTCAGTCTGTGTGTGTCCTTACATCTGAAGTGAGTCTCTTATAGGTAGCATATAGGTCTTGTTTCTTAGTTCATTCAGCCACTCCACATCTTTCAACTAGTGAATTTAGTTTTTAGTTTTAAAAAAAATTATTGATAAATATGGACTTATTACCATTTTGTTAATTGTTCTCTGGCTGCTCTGTAATTCCTTTGTTCCTTTCTTCTTCTCTTGCTCTCTTTGTGATTGATTCTTTCGGTAGTGGGCTTAAATTCCTTTCTCTTTTCTTAGTGTATCTTCTATAGGTTTTTGCTTTATGGTTACCAAGAGCCTTACATAAAACAACTTATATTTATAATCATTTATTTTAAGCTGATAACAACTTAAGTTCAAATGCATTCTAAAACTCTACATTTTTACTCCCCTCCCATACTTTGTTTTTGATGTCACTATTTACATCTTCTTATCTTATGTACCTATTAATGAATTGTAGCAGTAGTTATTTTTACTACTCTTATAACTTTCACACTAGCTCTATAGTGATTAACCCATCAACTTACAACATTAGATTATTCCAAATTTTGTTATTGCTTACTTTACTGGTAAAATTTATACTTTCATGCTTTCCTCTTACTAATTAGCACCATGTCATTTCAAGTTAAGGAAGTCCCTTTATCATCTTATAAGGCCAATCTAGTGGTGATGAATTCCTTTAGTTTTTGCTAATCTAAAAAACACTTTATCTTTCTTTCAATTCTTTTTTTTTTTTTTT
>NC_138369.1:92011741-92079467 GCF_054177405.1 Leptonychotes weddellii | reverse complement strand
GATCACCTTTATTTCCGTCTTTTAATTTATTTTTTCAAATTTTCTACAAATGCACAACTACAAGAAAAAATATAAAATATTCAGTCATCTAAAAATGACTTTCCTTTTTTCAGTGATTATTCTATTTTTTGTTTTTAATTTTTTTGAGGTATAGTTGACACACAATGTTACATTAATTTCAGGTGTAAAATATAGTGATTTGATAAATCTGTATCTTATGCTCACCACAACTATAGCTACTGTCACTATAAAATGCTTCCACGGTACCATTAACTATATTCCCTATGCTATACCTTTTATTCCTGTTATTTATTCATTCCATAACTGGAGGTCTGTATCTCCCACTCCCCTCTATCCATTTTACCCATTCCCCTCACCTCCTACCCCTGTGTTCTGGCAACTATCAGTTCTATTTATGGGTCTGTTTCTGCTGTTTGTTTTTTTAGATTCCACATGTATATGAAATCATATGGTATTTGTCTTTTTTTGTCTGACTCCTTTCACTAAGCATAATATCCTCTAGGTATCTCCATGTCATCACAAATTGCAAGATCTCATTCTTTTTTATGGTTGAGTAATATACTTCTGTGTGTGCATGCACACACGTGAATATACACACACCACATCTTTATCCCTTTATCAATGGAAACTTAGGTTGCTTCCATATATTGGCTATTGTGAATAATGCTGCAATGCATATAAGGACTTAATTACTGGTTTTGCTTTGTTTTGGTAAATACCCAGCAGTAGAATTACTGAATCAAATGGCATTTCTATTTTGTTTTTTGAGGAACTTTCATACTAGTTTCCATAGTGGCTACACCAATTTACACTACCACCAGCCATGCATAAGGGTTCTTTTTTTTTTTTTTTTTCCTCTAGATGATCACCAACACTTGTTTCTTTTTGATTCTAGCCATTCTGACAGGTATAAGGTGATATCTCATTGTGTTTTTGATTTGCATTTCCCTGATGATCAGTGATGGTGAACATGTTCTATGGGTCTATTGACCATCTATATGTCTTCATTGGAAAAAATATCTATTCAGTCCTCTGCCTATGTTTTAATCAAATCATTTGGGTTTTTTGATGGTGGATTGTATAAGTTCTATATATATATATTGGATATTAACTCTTTACTTGATACATCATTTGCGAATATCTTCTGCCATTCAGTAGATTGCCTTTTAGTTTGGTCAATGGTTTCCTTCACTGTGCAAAAACTTTTTATTCTAATGTAGTCCCAATAGTATATTGTTTTTGTTTTCCTTGCCTGAGGAGACTTACCTAGAAAACTGTTGCTGAGGCTGATTTCATAGCAAATACCTGCCCATGTTTTCTACTAGGAGTTTTATGGTCTCAGGTCTCACATTTAGATCTTCTATCCATTTTGAGTTTATTTTTGTGTATGGTGTAAGAAAGTGGTCCGGCTTCCTTCTTTTTTTTTTTTTTTTTTAAGATTTTTATTTATTTATTTGAGAGAGAATGAGATAGAGAGCATGAGAGAGGGGAGGGTCAGAGGGAGAAGCAGACTCCCTGCTCAGCAGGGAGCCCGATGCGGGACTCGATCCTGGAACTCCAGGATCATGACCTGAGCCGAAGGCAGTTGCCTAACCAACTGAGCCACCCAGGTGCCCCCTGGCTTCCTTCTTTTGCACATATTTATCCAGTTTTCCCAGCATCATTTGTTGAAGAGACTGTCTTTCTCCCATTATTTGTTCTTGCCTGCTTTGTCATGGATGAATTAATTGATTGTAGCAGTGTGGGCTTGTTTCTGCGCTCTCTATTCTGTTATATTCATCTATGTGTTTGTTTTTGTGCCAGTACCATCCTGTTTTGATTACTACCGTTTTGTAGTATATCTTAATTTAGGATCATAATAGCTCCAGCTATAGTTATCTTTCTTAGGATTGCTTTGGTCATCCAGGATCTCTTGTACTTCCATACAAATTATAATATGATTCTAGTTCTGTGAAAAATGCTTATTGGTATTTTAATAAGATTCTGTAGATTGAATCTGCAGATTGTTCTGGGTAATATGGACATTTTAATAATACTAATTCTTGGGGCCTCTGGGTGATTCAGTTGGTGAAGTGTCTGCCTTTGACTCAGGTCATGATCCCAGGATCCTGGGATCAAGTCCTGCATTGAACTCCCTGCTCAATGGGGAGCCTGCTTCTCCCTGTCTCTGCTTTCCCTGCTCTCTCTCTCTCTCTGCCAAATAAATAAATAAAATCTTAAAAAAAAAAAAAATTCTTCCAATCCATGAGAATGGAATATCTTTCCATTTGTTAGTGTTGCCTTCAATTTCTTTCATCAGTGTTTTATAGTTTTCGGAGTACAGGTCTTTCACTTTCTTGGTCGAGTTTATTTTCTTTTTGGTGCAATTGTACATGGAATTGTTTTCTTAATTTATCTTTCTGATATTTAGTAATTAGTGTATAGAAACATAAGATTTCTGTATATTTTGTATCCTGCAATCTTACTGAATTCATTTATTATTTCTAATATATTTTGGTGGAGCCTTTTAGGAATTTTTATGTAGAGTATGTCATCTGCAAGCAGTGACAGTTTTACTTCTTATAATGTAGCTTTTATTTCTTGTTGACTGGGTGGCTAGGACTTACAATACTATACAGAATAAAGGTGGTGAGAGTGAATTTCTTGTCTTGTTTGATCTTTAGAGGAAAAGTTTTCAGCTTTCCACCATTGAATATGATGTTCACTGTGGGTTTTTCATATATGGCTTTTATTATGTTGGTGTATATTCCCTCCAAACCCACTTTGTTGATAGTGTTTATCATAAATGGATGTTGAATTTTGTCAAAGGCTATTTCTGCATCTATTGAGGTGATTGTATAATTTTCATCCTTTGTTTTTTTAATGTAGGTTATCACATTGATTTGTGAGTACTGAATCATCTTGCATCCTCAGAATAAATCTCACTTGATCATGGTGAATAATCCTTTTAATGTATGGTTGAAAGCAGCTTGGTAATATTAAGAATTTTGCATCTGTGTTCATCTGGGATATTGACCTATAGTTTCCCTCTTTTTTGTAGTGTTTTGTCTGGTTTTGGTATCACAGTAATTCTGGCTTTATTTTAACTCTTCTTTAAATGTTCAGTAGAATTTACCTGTGAATTCATCTGGTCCTAGACTTCTGTTTGTTGGGAGTTTTTTGATCATTGATTTAATTTCATTACTAGTAATTGATCTGTCCCAACATTCTATTTCTTCCTGATTCAGTTTTCGATTAATATATTTCTATGAATTATCAATTTCTTCTAGGTTGTCCAATTTTTGACATGATTTTTTTGTAGAATTCACTTATCTTTTGTATTGATGTGGTGTTGGTTGTTTTTCATTTCCTATTACCTTTATTAGGTCCTCTCCTTTTTTTCTAATGGATTCTGGCTAAAGTTTTAGCAATTTTGTTTATCTTTTCAAATAATCAGTTCCATGGTTTCCTTGACCTTTTCTACTGTGTTTTAGTCTCTGTCATTTATTTCTGTGCTGATCTTTATTATTTCCTTCCTTTTACTAACCTTGAGCTTTATTTTTCTTGTTCTAGTTCCTTTAGGTGTAAGGTGAGGTTAAGGTTTTCTTGTTTCTTGAAGTAGGCCTATATCACTATAAATTCGTCTCTTAGAGCTGCTTTTTCTGTGTGCCAAAGATTTTGAACCACTGTGTTTTCATTTTCTTTGTCTCCATTTATTTATTTATTTTTTTTACACTTCCTGTTTCATTTCTTCATTGACCTGTTGGCTGTTTAGTAGCATGATAACATAAACATAAAGCATTACTAGTTTAACATTATTAGTTTGGTATTAGTGATTGACTTTTTCTTGTGATAGATTTCTAGTATCATACTATTATCCTCAAAGAAATGTGATATGATTTAAATCTTAAATTTCTTAAAACTTGTTTTGCAGTCTAACAGGTGATCTATCTTAGAGAATGTTCTATGTGCACTTGAAAAGAATGTATACTCCGTTTTTGGATGAAATGTTCTGCATACACCTGTTAAGTCCTTCAGGTCTAATGTGTTGTTCAAAGCCACTGTTTCCTTGTTGATTTTTCTATCTGAATGATCTATCCGTGGGTATAAGTCCCCTACTATTACTGCATTACTATCAGTTTCTCCCTTTATATCTGTTGATAACTGCTTTATGTATATGGGTGCTCCAATGTTGAGTGCATAGATATTTACAATGGTTATATCCTCTTTTTTGGATTAATCCCTTTATCATTATGTAATGCTCTTTTTTGTCTCTTGTTACAGTCTTTGTTTTAAAGTCTTTTGTGTCTGATAGAAGTATACAACCCTAGTTTTTCCCCCCACTTCCATTTGTATGGAATATCTTTTTTCCATCCTTTCCTTTTCAGTTGTATGTGTCCTTAAGTCTGAAATGGATCTCTTGTGGGCAGAGTACAGATAGGTCTTATTTTTTTTTATCCATTCTGCTATCCTGTGTTTTTTATTGGAGCATTTAGACAATTACGTTTAAAGTAATTATTGCTAGGTATGTACTTATTGCCATTTTGTTAATTATTTTCTGGTCATTTTGTAGTTCTTCTCTGTTCCTTTCTTCTCTTGCTCCCTTCTATTGTGATTGAGGACTTTTTTTTTTTTTTTTTTTTTTTTTTTTTAGCTTTCCTTCCCTTTTTGTGGATCAATTACATGTTTTAAGTTTATGGTTCCCATGAGGTTCATACACCATCCTAAGTACATAGCAGTCTATGTTAAGTTGATGGTCACATAAGTTCACACACATTCTAAAACTTTTTTTAGTGTCCTTTCCACATTTTATGTATATTTTGTCATATTTTAGATCTTTTTATTTATAATTTTCTTCTAGTTATGGCCTTTTATTTTCCACTTAAATAATTCTTTTTAACATTTCTTGTGAATATGTTTTAGTGGTGATAAACTCCTTTAACTTTTGTCTGGGAAACTTTCTCTCCTTCAGTTCTGAATGATAGCCTTGCCAGGTAGAGTGTTCATGGCAGTAGGTTTTTTCTTTTCAGCACTTTGAATATATCATGCCACTCTGTTCTGGCCTGCAAAGTTTGTGCTGAAAAATGAGCTGATAGTCTTAACAGGTTTTCCTTGTACACAACTTCTTGCTTCTCTCTTGCTCTTAAAAGTCTTTTTATCTTTAATCTTTGACATTTTAATTATCATGTGTCATGCTGTGGACCTCCTTGGGTTCATCTTGTTTGGAACTCTCTATCCTTTCTGAAGCTGGATGTCTGTTTTCTTTCCCCAATTAAGGAAGTTTTCAGCTATTATGTAAGTTTTCTGTCCCTTTCTATATCTCTTCTTCTGGGATTCCTATAATGTGAATGTTTGTATGCTTGATGTGTCCCAGAAATCCCTTAACCTATCCTCATTTTTTGAAAATCTTTTTTTTTTTCCTCTTCACCTTGGATTCTTTCCATTAATTACCCTGTGTTCCAGATCACTGTTCATTCTTCTGTATCCACTAATCACTTGATTTCCTCTAATATATTTTCATTTTAGTAATTCTTCACCTCTTGTTCTTTCTTATATTTTCTATCTTTGTTGAATTTTACTGAGTTCTTCCATTCTTTAGTCCAGTGAGCGTGTTTATGATCATTACTTTAAATTCTTTATCAGACATATTGCTTATCACCATTTCATTTCTTTTTCTGAGGTTTTTTCTTTTTTTTTTTTTTTTTCATTTGGAGTATATTCCCCTCTCTCTTCATTTGGTTGACTTTATGTGTTTATTTCCATGAATTAAGCAGTACAGCTACTTCTAAATTTGAAGGAATGGTCTTGTGTATGGTCATTCCCTTTGTAGCCTGTGTGTGCCTGGTGACTGGGTAGTTGGTTGGAGCTGTGGCTGGCATAGTCTGGGAGACCTGGGCACTTTGCTGGGGCTGCCCTGATGGGATAGCCAGAGCTAAAGTGGGCCTGGACTGGGGTGGTCCTGGGGCTCTCTGCAGAGAGGGTGTCCTGGAAGGACAGCTGAAGCTGAAATGGGTGAAAGCTGGGGTGTCCCAGGGCACTCTATGCAGGGGGTGCCCTTGTGAGGGCAGCTGGAGTGAAGACAGGGAATGGGCCAGGATGTCCTGGGAGTGCTCTGCACAGGAGGCATCTTGGAAGGACAGTTGTTTCTGAGGTGGGCATGGGCCAGAAAATTCTGGGCCTGTCCATGCAGAGGGTACCCTGCCAGGACAGCTGAAGCTGAAGTGGGTGCAAATCAGGATGTCCAAGTGTGGTCAGCACAGGGGGCACCATGGCTGGGCACAGGCCAGGAATCCCGGGACACTCCATGCAAAGGATGCCCTCAGAGGGTGGCTGGGATTAAGGCAGGCATGGGGCAGGAGTTCCTGGGGTGCTCCACATAGGAGGCACTCTAGCTGGGTGGCTCGAGCCAAAGCAGGTGTGGGCCAGGGGTGCCCTAGCAAGCCATCTAAAGCCAAAGTAGTACAGGCCTGCCAGGAGTATTCTGGGGTACTTTGCACCTGTATCACCTTAGCAAGACAGCTGGAACTGTAGTGAGTACAAACCAGGTTGTTTCAGTATGTGCTGTGCTAGGACCACCTTGGTGGGATGGCTAGGGCTAGTGTGGGCCAGGGACTCACTGAGACCAGGTAGGGTGCACAAACCTGGCTCCCATCCATGCTATCAAGGTGGCAGGGAAAAAAAAAACAAAAAAAACCCTAGGGCTCACCAGCCCTTCTACCCAGAAAGAGTTCCAGCAGCTCCCCCAGTATTTGGTAGGGTTCTAGGGTTGGTTTCTTTATTTACTGATTGCCCTTTTAAACTGCACCTTTTTTTCTGTGCCCCAGGACAGATGAATTTGCTTATGGTGAAGTGGGAGAGTGAGGTTCTTGTCTTACAGAGTCGAAGACTGAATCTCATGGACTAAGGAGAGTGAGTAAAGCAGTAGAAGTTTATTAAGCAGGTTACAGAAAAAGCTCTCAGGAGTGAGAGGGAGCCCACTGAGGGCTTTTAGGGTTGGTCACTTATAGAAAGCTAACCAGGGAACTTAAATCCTTTTAACATCTCTATTGATAGCACCACTGAGTAAGGATAGTGATAACACCTTCAATGGCTTTACTTCCTTTTTAGGGTCTGGTATTCCTTTTTGGTCCCAAGCAGCTGTTACAAGACCCCACCTCTGATACCCAGGACAGGATGGTTTGTTCCTTTGTCTCTGGTTTCCTTATACCTCCCCATTGGGGGGATTTTTGTGAGCCTTGATACCTATCTCTGCCTACCTAGCCCCACCTGTCCCTTACTCAGTGGTCCCTCACTATTATCCCTTCCCACCGCAGTTTGCAGTGTTTGGGGTGGGAGTTCCCTTTGTTACTGTGTCTCCATCTCCCTTGCCATTCTCACTGGGGTCTATTTTTTGTTGTGTAGAAGCTATTCAGCCAGCCCTCAGTTCTTCTTTGGGAAGAATTGCTCTACAAATAGATTTGGTGTGTCTCTATAGGAGGTGAGTTTGGGGTCTTCCTATGTTGCCATCTTGGACCAGAACTCACCAACAAACTCTCACCTCCCCCAGCCTTAAAGGAGTGGCCTCTTGTAGGAAATCTTACTATTCAACCCTGACCTAGCTCTTGGTTGTCTATTAAACCCTAATGATTGTCCGACCAACCTATTTTGTTCTTAGGTCTTACTATACCATCAAACACTGGGAGCCACTATCAGTGTCCTAAAAAGGAAGATCTCAGCACCTGGATTCAGGCTGATTGGCAGCTAGACCAGTAAAGGTCCATTTTTCAGGGGAAGCCTGGGAGATAGGCCTTTATGGATGTTCCCTTGATGCTTGTCCCTAGGGTGATAGCCAATTAAGAACTGTTTCTTTGTTACCATCCCAATAAACCTGAGAACATAAGACCCACTGGCCATGAGAGCCAGGCTATCAGGGATGTGTCCTCTGGGTGGCAACTATAAAAGCCAAGCCACCAGATAGGTGTATAAGTACCTTTCTCAGAGACCCCAGCAGCCTGGGACAGGGCAGAGGGAAAGTGTAAAGATGGTACCCAGCAAACTCCCTGGGTTTTGGAGATGATTGTAGTCTGTGCCTGGATGTGTGTTTAATTAGAAGCCTGTTTCTTAGGCCCAAAAACATAAGTTATAGGCCTCTTTCCCAGAAAGACTTAGGTGTATTTCAGTCTCTGTCTCTGTGCTGTGCCCTGGAGAGTGGCCAATTAAGAACCCCTTCTCTGCTTGTTACAGTTTTGTGGGATCCATTAATGGAAGTCACACTGTCCACCAGAGCCGGACAATCAAGGGGGTGTTCCTTGGGTGGTAGCTGCAAAAACTGGGGCACCATACAGGCTCCTTTCCAAGAGATTCCAGTTCCCTGGAGCAAGGCAGGAAGAGAGTTCAAAGAGGGTGCTGCTGGACTCCATGGTCTTTGGAAGTACTTCAGTAGTCCTCTAGATGTATGTTAAATCAGAAGCCTGCCCCTCAGGTGAATTTTTAAGATAAAAAAATAGGCCTCTTTCACAGAAAGACTGGGTGAATTTCAGCTGCCTTTGCAGTGTGCCCTAGGGGATAGCCAGTTGAGTCTATGCAAGCCTTTTAAGAACCCTTGCTCAGTTTGCTATAGCCTTATGGGTTATGTCACACAAGCCCTGTTAACTTTCAAAGCTACATGTTTTGGAGGCTTCTCTCTCAAGTTTTGGAGGCTCATCCCTCAAGTTTTGGAGACTCCTCTCTCAAAGGTACCAGATGTGGGTTGTTTGCTACTAAGGGAGAAGCTTGGAGTTGTGTGTTTGCTCTCAATTGTGGGTCACCACATCAGGCATGTGGTTTATAGTGAGATTGTGTTTCAGCCTCTTACACCCATTTTGATCTTTTTTTTCCTTCTTTTTCTCATTAGCCCAATGTGTAGGAGTCCTTTAGCTAATTTGGTTTTTGTTTGATGGTTTTTTCCAGAGAAAAATGTTCTGTATGTAGATGTAGATTGGTGGGTTCATGGGAGGAGGTGAGTTCAGGATCCTCCTACACTGAGATCTTGAATTATAACCTCTATGACTGGTATTTTTGACATGTGAAGCTCTTTGAATCCGCTTTTGTTGATTCTGCTTATTCTCACTCCTTATGTCTTCCTAGTGAGCCTGATCATCCTTGACTGTATACTGTTCATTTTACTTGCAAACTTACTGGAGCTTAAGAAGAAGGTTTCTTTCTCTAGAAGAGATTTGCCTTTGCACCACCAGTCTGGGACCCCTTATTTCATGTTCAAGATTGGAAATTCATTTCCTTGTGATATGATCTCAGGCTGCGAGCGCTGTGAGGGTTTTTCTACTTCTGACTTACTCTAGGAGTGATGCTGGAATCCCAACTTATTTTGGGCGGAGTCTGCTATTAGATTCTGACTTCAGTTAGACAAAGGCATTTAATCTCTATCCCTCTCACTAAAGAGGTTTTCAAAATGAAAGTTTAAATTTGCTAAAGTCACAAAAGTCCACAGGACATAAACAGTTCTGAGGTTTCCTTAACACTCTATGTTCCTGTTTTCATTTCAACTTTTTGGCCAGCATTTCCTTGCTGTATTGTTAGCGCCATAGTTTCAAGAAGGATTATTTTAATACTTTATTTGAAGTTTTTAGTTCTTTTCAGTTAAGTTTGGTCCAAATAACCAAGCCTGCCAATATTGGAAACCGCAAGTCTTATTTCAAGTCTCAAATTATTTTAAAGCAATAGGAAAAGTAATGATAATATACAGTAACTTCATAATATTGCTATTTAAATGGAAAATTGGGACATTACATAAATAGAAATACCCTCTGCTCTGGAATTTTCCTCAGTGAGGCTTAGCTGAAAACAGGAGGGAGGTGTGGCAAAATCTATTGAGGCAGTTTTTGTTTGTGTTTAGTGGAATTGAAAAACTGCATATACTATGCCAAAATATTGGGCCAAGAATGACTAAAATACAAGCGTTATTCCATAGGTTCTTCTTCCTACACACCACTTAAATCCACAACTTTTCTAAAGTCCCAGATAATTTTTTTAGACAAAGAATTTGTTAAAAAAAAATGTTCATTTTTCTCCTGAATCTGTTTTTCTTGTTGCTATGAAAAAATTCTGGCCAGGTCATCAATTCTACATCCTCACACAGTGGAAAAAAAAAAATTGATAAAACTTGTTGCTTGACATTTTGCAGATAAGAAAACCAATTAATTGTATTTTTGGCTCCATAGAACACAGCTATGGAGAGTCAAAAGCTTCATATGAACACTTAGGCAAAATACACCATCATTACATGCAATTATGAGGCTGGATATACAGGTGCAGAGTTAGATCTATCAAGAAATTCCCCCATCTTAGCGATTTTTAGGTCTGTAAAGAATGATGAGTCCAATCTGGGACTTTGATTTAAACTAGAGAAGAATAAAGAGAATTCTTTATTCTCTTTATTCTCTTTTCAGCATGCTGAAAAATAAATGCTGAGCTATTATTATCACTTCATTGTGTAACTGGCAATAGCAAAAGAGAGCTGTTTGGCTTTTTTCCCCCAAAAATCAATGTTAAAATTATATAAACAATATATGTATGAAAAGGTCAAGGAAACAGAAGTTTGTAAACGTGTACTTTTCAGATTTTTAACTACACAAACATTTAATGCTTCCTATGGGACTTGATTAACCATGTCTGAGATACAGATCTATCGATTATCATTTTGTGTTTGTTTTTTCTTCTGAACTATGGGTAGAAATTTGTCAGAATATAAAAATATTGTGTTGCACAGCATCTTTAAAATGTCTATCTACCTATCTACATTCTACATACTTTGGACAAGCCACTAACTCAGCATTTCTCAAACTAAGGAGTCTACACACATACTGTCATGCCATCCTTAGATTTCAAGCTTGAGGAATATTCTAATATATAAAGGAATTCACTTTCTGATGATTAACTTGCTGAGTATAGTTCCCTGAATGGTAATACTGCATCACATTTTTTTTTAAAGATTTTATTTATTTGACAGCGAGACAGCAAGAGAGGGAACACAAGCAGGGGGAGTGGGAAAGGGAGAAGCAGGCTTTCCGCAGAGCAGGGAGCCTGACTCGGGGCTCAATCCCAGGACCCCGGGATCATGACCTGAACCAAAGGCAGACACTTAACAACTGAGCCACTCAGGCGCCCCTACATCTCATTTTTTAAAAATATACCCATTGCATACACACATATTAAGTACGTTATTTTCAATATCTCTCTTCCTGGAAAGTAGGTATTATGATAATCCCTATTTTACAAATTAAAACACACACACAGTTCAGAGAGGCTAATTTGACAAGCATAGAAGAGACCAACAACTTGATTCAGCTCCTAAATGAGCTGGGATTTAAATCCTAGTCAGTGTGGGAGAAGTGCAGAAGACAGGGGGGTTTAAGGCAAAGCTAAGAAAACAAAAGGAAAAAAAGTATCATGGTTGTCTCCATGGGCGTAAGCAGCCCTTGCATTTCTGGACAGAGATCTTTTTGTTTTGCTATTAGCCACAGGCTTGTAATCAGGTCAGCTCTTGTTACTACACTTGCAGATTGTATTCTTGTTCAAATTATTCATCCCCCCCCGCTTTTTGAGGTGTTCTGTCCATGGGAGGATTGTACATCTATGCTTCCTTGAAATCAGGCTTAGCCATGTGACTTGTCTTGACCAGTAATAAATGAATAAAAGTGATCTGGACACAACCTTTAAGAAGCAACTCAAGATCTAATGTGATTTTTTTTTTATCTGTTTTGTTTATTTATTTATTTGAGAGCTAGAGAGAGAGAGAGAGAGCACAAGAGGGGGGAGCGGGAGAGGGAGAAGCAGACTCCCTGCCGAGCAGGTAGCCCGATGCGGGACTCGATCCCGGGACTCCAGGATCATGACCTGAGCTGAAGGCAGTCACTTAACCAACTGAGCCACCCAGGCGCCCCCTTTTTTTTTTTTTAAATAACCAGTGCCACGAGTCTGACAATAACCATGATAAGGGCTGCTCCTTGAGGCTGAGTACCAGGTAAAGATGAGATGGAGTATACCTATAAATGTGCAGTGGACACGTAACGTCTGTGAGAAAGAATTCTTCGTTGTAACCACCAAGCTCTGGAGCCATTTGTTATCATTGCTTTTTTGGGTCTCAATTTCTTGATTTCTAGAGTCTTGATTTGTAAAATGGGATGATAATTCCTACTTGTAGATATTGTGAGCATTGGAAGAATTATCCAAGAAAATGGATTTAAAAAGCTGGACACATTAGCATGTATAATATCTGTAGTTACTGTTCCCCACTCTAATGTCCAACCCTATATTATCTAACAAGTAACCAGATATGTCTGGGTTTTGTTATTTCCAAGGTGGTCTGCTCCTTAACAAAATTAAGATACCATCACCATGTAAAATCTGGCAGTAAGGTAATTTTTTTTGCAAGTCAAAATAATAACAAAATACATTGGTCCATTTTTCAAACATTAATAACTGTCATGTATCAGTCACTGTGTTTAATGCTTAGGAAACACACACACACACACAAAGATTCCATCTTTTTTTTCCTAAAGGGCAGATAATCTACTGGATTTATCAAACTTTGTTAGTAATTTAAAGCTTTACAGTCTAAGGGATAAACCTAGTGTAAACCAACAATTGGGATGACATGTTTTAATAGTTATATGGCTTTTCAGTAGGATGATTCTAACCATCAAAGTAATATTCCTAAGTAGATACCCGGTTGGACCTTCTACAATGGATAAATAGAATTCATTAGTAACTAATAGCATTGATATTAAATAATCATGCATATTTTTAAATGATCACTTTCAAAAACATAATATAGTTCTGTACCACCATGTCATATTTACACTAATTTCTTTCATTCAAAGTAAAATCATTAAGCTTCAGTCCAGCCCAAATCTAAGGATACCAAGTTCCTTACACTAAACTAAGAATTATAATTTGATGTTATATGTAACATGGCAGTAGGCCATTTAGATGTAAATTTCTTTGCCTGTAGGGTCCATATTTTATTTGTTGGTTTTCACAGCTCAGACACATCAGCTCAGATGAAGTGTATTTATACCCCATCAGAAGTTATAGTTGGAGCAAATGGGGCACTTGAAACCACTGTGTGAGCTGAACTACCTGAGCGCAAAGGGCAGAGGTAAGAGCATCACCAGTGAGACTTGGGATCCCAGGTACTGTCTCTCATCTCCATGACTCTTAAGGGACCAAAGTTATTTATTAAAATAAAAATACTAATTAGGCATCCACTATGAACACAAGATTTATAGAGCATGTCACAGATATGGAAGGCACATTCTCTGACTTCAAAGAACTCAGCAAACTGCTCTCTGAGCAAAAATGCTATTGTAATCCTTAATTGCTATTACTGAGAATTGGGTGGGAGGAAGCAAAATCAGTTCTCTAAATTCTTGGAAAGATTCACTGTGTGATGCTCCATGTTTTCTATTGCAGAAAACAATACCAAAGTTCCCTGCCAGTGTCAAACTGACATCAATAAATTAGGTATTCTAAATGCATGCTTTCACTTAGTTCTCTGTCAGCATTACCTTTTAGCAAAAGATCTGTGAGCACTGGCAAGCTTTTTTTTTTTTTAAGTCAAATAAAATGAAAGAATTGTTTTAGGTATAATGCTTTTGGTTCCAGATTCTCTCAACAAGATTAATAATTCAAGTGAAATACATAGCCAAAGGAATTGTCTGCTTTCTCTCATTTGGACAAATGTTTAATTATCTGCAGATGTGCAGGAAACCTGTACAAGACTAAGATGCACTTACTTGCTACCATTTTAGATATAAATGCATCCTATGGCTCCTTTTTGCATATTAAGAAGTTTTTTTAAAGAAATTTTAAAAGTAAACATTCAAGTTAAAAATCTCTACAAATAAAATCCTACAAAATAAAATTCAGTGTGAGCCCAAATGACCATTTTAGCAGCCCATTCCTGAACCAACTTTCACCTCTATTGAATGAAACTGAGCTGCTGGAATTGAAATAATCACAATATTCAAGTCTATGTACACTTTCTGAAAATACAGAAAGGTTCATTGTGGCGGGGACTGGGGGGGGTGCACCTCATTTTCCCCAGCCATGACCTCCTATTCAGTTTCTATAATGGTTGTCTGCTTTTAGCTCATTTCCCACCAAAAGGCTAAAATGTGTCTAAAATTTTAATTTGGCTGCTTACTCTGATAGCTTCATCTGTCAAATATATCCTTAATATCATGTAGCTAATGGTACTTCAGAGCTGCTGACAAGCTGTGTGACCTTCAAATAGAATCATGCATACAAGCCAACAAGGAATTTGTCCTCTCATTCAGGGGCAAAGATGGCTTCTAGAAGGGCCATATATTCAAAGTATTTCATAAGTTCTTTCCTGCTGTAGCATTCTATAGATGCCATGTATCAGAATAAAACTTAATCATAGGCTAATATTGACCAGCAGCATTATAGATGTAAGCAAATATGGTAGTAATCCAAAGATCAGAAGTAGAGGACAAAACTTTGGTGGTCCCACTTAGCCCAGTATTGATGTAGTAGGAAGTGGGAATACACACACAACACACACACACAATATTGTGTCTCGTACATTTCATCAGTTTCAGGAAAAATACATTATTTGGTGGTTAAGTATCCAATTTGTGAGTAATCCACAATCTTGGCTTGTGTTCCCCTTCTCCTCTTCTGGCTAAATGACTTTTGGCCATTTTACTCCTTAGGCATATTTCCAGCTATGGGTAGGAAGGGGAAATAAAAAAGGTGAAGATCAAATTAGCCATCTGGCCTGCTTGTTATTAGCTCCTCTAGGGAAAGTCTGATGGAAAAAAGGAGTAAAAATTAAACTTGTGGATTATTTCTCAGCCTCAATAACTTCTTTACCTCTAATATTGCCATGGATAATGTAGAATTGCCGTTATTGGGGCGCCTGGGTGGCTCAGTTTGTTAAGCGACTGCCTTCGGCTCAGGTCATGATCCTGGAGTCCTGGGATCGAGTCCCACATCGGGCTCTCTGCTCGGCAGGGAGTCTGCTTCTCCCTCTGACCCTCCCCCTCTCATGCTCTCTGTCTCTCATTCTCGCTCTCAAATAAATAAATAAAATCTTTAAAAAAAAAAAAAAAAGAATTGCCATTATTGCTCAAATGCCACCATTTCTAGCATGATATGTTTTTATTGAATAAGTCCTGAATACCCATTGATATTCATGGTAGATCATATTCACAGTCATACAGTCATAACAGGTCTGATTCTGAAGGTCCCTGTTTAGTTTTTACATAATTGTATTTGTGCTATTTTCACTTTGCAACTGACCTTCTGTGTTGTCCAAGAATCTATTTAGGATTTTGTACTTTGTGCACAGAAAGTTTTCCATTTCAATCATAACTTCTAAATTAGAGAAGCAATTTAAAGTTTTGGAGTGATTTGTACTAAATCTGTTATGCTCAGAGAATAAATTTTACTTGAAGGAAAAAAGTCAGAACATGTTTGTAAGTCTTACATTGTGATGAAAAGCATGAATGTTTTTCAAACTTCAATGTATGTATTGGCGTTTTTCTTCCATATGATAGTAAGTATAGTCAGATTAGGAGAATGTTCTTTCTTATTATGCATACACTGAGTATGCTCTCCATTGATTCATTATATGCTTCTCAAAAAGCCCAATATTGAATTACAAAAAGTACTGAGTTTTCCCAGAAGGTTGCTGAAAAACATGTGGAATATTTTACCCTAAAATGTGGTTGCAATTGAATGGCACTGCTTTAAAGAAAATACAATTGTTAGACAAACTCTGCTGATTATCTTATTTGCCAACAAATCCTGGCACATGTGTTTTACAGAGGCATAATGGAATTCATTACCACTGAGGGGCAAAAGAGTTGTCATTAAAGTAAGCTGTACTTAGGGCAGAATCTGTGAGCAAATTTAAACTTTCCAGTAATTTCAGTATTAAAGATAATTACCCTGTAACTCCAGTCAAATACAATTGAAGTAGAGATGTGATTATTAAATACTGAACTGAAGTAGAGAGTTGTAACATTGAATCATAATTGTTTTTTACTCATAAAATTGCCCCCAAATTTTCCACAAACAATTCAAAAGGTCATCACCAAACAATGCAGAGGGGGAGAAAGTTCCAAGTTTTTGGTTACTTGAATTAGTTAATACTGCCTTTATGACTTTTAAAATGCAGTTAATGTTTTAATAGGAATTTGAAGGCATTCTCATTCAAGATATAGGGCTTTTTGCATTCACCACTCCCCCAATCCTGTCTTTCTCCCTAACTTGATAGCTAGAAATTTTTACATTTAGGTAGAATTTTCTAAATCATTATTTCTTCTTCCTCTTTTTTTTTTTTCTTTGATGGGATTTAGCATTGTAGAATTAGGGTCAAATTAGTATTTACATCAACCAAAAGAATACTTTTGAGAATCTGGGATCTTTCTAAGAAAGAAAACTTTATAAGGCACTTTGGAGAAGGTGAGTTGTAGATGTGATATTCTAAAGCTGCTAAATTTAGAAAATCTAGTGTTTATTTTCCCTTTTTAATGAAGTACTAGACATTAGTAATAACTTAGAAACAGAACTACAGTATAAATTGATTCTTTTTTCTTTTCTTTACAATGTTCCCTTTTTGTACTATGTTTTAGTCCTCTGCTGCTGTATAACAATTTACCTCCCAAAACATAGTGGCTTAAAACAACAAACATTTATCATCTCACAGTTTTAGTGAGTCAGTGATGTGAAAGCCATATAGCTGGGAGATTCTGAGTCAAGGTCTCCTATTAACTTGCAATCCAGATGGTGGATGGAGCTGCACCATCTTAAGGCTTGCCTTAGGTTGGAAGATGTGCTTCCAAATTCATTCTTATGGCTACTGGCAAGAGATTTCAGTTCTAGTTGCCAAGAAACTCAGTTCCTCACTGTGCGGGTCTTTCCAGAGTTATTTGAATGTCCTTATGACATGGCAGATGGCACCCCAGAGAGAGAGAATCAAGGAAATCCCCTTCCTTTTTTATTTTTTTTCTCTCTTTCTCTCCCAGTCCAGGCTAAAGATGAGCCCCAGACATAGAACTAGCTATCATAGCAAAAGTGGTTACACAGATCCCTAAAATCCTGAAAGCTAATCTGTTACTCTGGCCAGTGATTATGGGGAGAAATTGTTTTTTCTTCTAACACTTTTTCTTTTTGCCCTGAGAATAGCCCTGGTTTCAAGGAATTAGGTGATGGTGGGAGGAGTTAAAACTGAGAGAAACCCATTTTTCTTTTCAGAGAAAACTGGCCTCTGGGAGTTGTGAAGTGAGGAGAAATTCATGAGAGAGAGCTAGAAAAGCAGATCTCCCTATTTGGTGTATGAACTGAGACAATCCCAGTGTTAACCCCATGACTGCATTGCATGAGTGGAAGAGACACAAAAGCATAGCAAAGATTTTGAGAACTCTATTATCACATAAACTGCACTGTGTCCCAGACTAACTCCTGAGTTGAAAGACTCAAATATAACAAAGGGTTTTAAAAAACTGAATTGACACTGGAACCAGTACCCACAGAAAATAAGACAGAACTTGCATTCTGAACCACATGGGTGTATTTCTTTTTAACCAAAACAATCAACCTTCTGAGAATTTTTAATGGGCCCCTAATCTCACAACATATTTAAAGTCTCCATAATAACATCCAAAATTATCTCACATAATTTTACAAAATGAATATGTGACCAATTCTCAATGGAAAAGCCAATCAACAGATGCAAACTCTGGGATTCCTCAAGTGTTGGAATTACCAGATATCAACCTTGAAATTGGTTTTATAACGATGAAAATAATGTAAATATTCATAAAAATAGAAATCAAATATAATTTTAATGGAAAATGATATTGGAAATAACTTTTTAAGATTTTATTTGACAGAGGGCACAATCAGGGGGAGAAGCAGGCTCCCTGCTGAGCAGGGAACCTGATGCGGGGTTCTATCCCAGGACCCATCAGATCATGACCTGAGCCAAAGACAGATGCTTAACTGACTGAGCTACCCAGGCGCCCCTGGAAATAACTTAAATGGATGTACTGAATAGCAGAATGGGGATGACTGAGGAGAGAGGGTCGTGGACTTAAAAATAGTTAAAATAAAAATTACCCACTCTGAAGAACAGTGAAAAGACATTGAAAGAAAAATAGAGCTTCAGGGACATGC
The DNA here is from genome assembly GCF_054177405.1 of Leptonychotes weddellii. Classification (NCBI taxonomy): domain Eukaryota; kingdom Metazoa; phylum Chordata; class Mammalia; order Carnivora; family Phocidae; genus Leptonychotes; species Leptonychotes weddellii. The sequence continues at coordinate 92,061,284 of NC_138369.1, read as the reverse complement.
AGGACAAGGACAAAATGTCTAAAATTTGTGTCACTGGAGTCAGGGAAGGAGAGAAAACATGAACTGGAATGGAAAAAAATGTACTTGAAAAAAATGAAAACTTCCCAAATTTGGTAAAAGACATAAATTTATAGACTCAAGCTCACCACACTCTAAACATAATAAAATCATGTTCAGACATGCTGTAATTAAACTGCTGAAAACAAAAGATGGTAAATCATGAAAACAGCCAAGGAAAAGCAAAATACTACTTGTGGTAGAACAATTATTTAAATAACAGCATATTTCTCATAAGAAACCATAAAAGCTAGAAGGCAGTAGGAAAGCATCACTAAATTGCTGAAAAAAGTTTTATATCAAATTCTATATCAAAAGAAAATATTCAAAAATAAAGACAGGGGCGCCTGGGTGGCTCAGTTGGTTAGGTGACTGCCTTCGGCTCAGGTCATGATCCTGGAGTCCCGGGATCGAGTCCCGCATCGGGCTCCCTGCTCAGCAGGGAGTCTGCTTCTCCCTCTGACCCTCCTCCCTCTCATGCTCTCTGTCTCTCATTCTCACTCTCGCAAATAAATAAATAAAATCTTAAAAAAAAAAAAAAAAAAGACATTCTCAGAAGGGAAATTATTTTCCAGCAGATTCTCTCTAAAAGAAATACTACAGAAAGTTCCTCAAGTTGAAGGAAAATGATATGAGAATCAAACTTGGAACTTTGGGAATGAAAGAAAAACAGAAATGATAAATATCAGGATAAATAGACTTTTATATTTTTTTCTATTAGAAAAAATTGAAAGCAAAAATTATAACATTTGGTGTTTTCAATGTATAAATGAAATATATATAATTATAACAGGGTAGAGAATGAAGACGCATATAATTGTGATGTTTCTACTTTTATTTGAAGTTAAAAAATTTTAAGACTATAAAGGAGGCTGTGAGTTGTGTGTGTTATATATATGAATGTTTATATGTTTGATATATAAATATCTGATAAAATCCCTAAAAAGGCTACTAAAACATAATATAAAAAATAGACAAAAAGCCAGTAAGTGGAATTTAAAAATTAATCCAACAAAAAGCATGGAAGTCGAGAAGAGTAGACAAAACAAAATGGTGAATATAAATTACATCAATAATTGCATTAAATATAAATGGTCTGAACACACTAAAAAAGATTGTCAGATTGAAAACAATGACATATTTACTCTAAATTTAATAAAACAGATAAGTTAAAGGAAATGCTCTTCCATACAATCACCAATCAAAAGAAATTTGTGGTGGCTATATTAATACAACTAATACCAGGCAAATAAAATTACCAGGAGTAGAGAGGAGCATTAGATAATGCTAAATGGGTCAGTTCATGAAGTTTTAACAATACTAAATATACATGCATCTAACAAAGTTGTGGTAGGCAGAATTCCAAAATGACTACCACCCCACCAGCTGGTATACATACCCTGTATAATTTCTTCTAAGTGTGGGCAAGACTTGAAACATGTTGGGATATTGCTTTTGGAACTAGTTTACATTATCTGGCAAAGATGAAGGGATTTTGCAGATGTGATTAAAGTTTCCAAGTCAGTTTTTTACTTTGTTAATCAAAAGGAAGATTTTCCTTTGTGAGTCTGATTTAAGCAGGAAAAACAAAACCTCTTAAAGGAGTAACTGGTCTTTTCCTAAACAGAAAGCTCTCCTGCTGGCTTTGAAAGAAGTATGGCACCATGTTGTGAGACGGTCTGTGAAAGCACTGTATGGAAGGAATTGTGGAGGCCTCTAGGAGTTAAGAATAATCCCCAGTCAGTAACCAGCAAGAAAACTGGGACCTCAGAGATACAACATCAAGAAACTAAGTGATCTTGCAAGAGGACCTCAAGTCTCAGATGCCATCACTGATGAGGCTAGCAACATTTTAGCCTTGTAAGACCCCGAGCTGAAGTCTTGACTCACAGAAACTGGGAAATAATAAATGGCTATTATTTTACGCTACTAAATTTGTAGTGCTATGTTAGGCAACAACAGAAAACTAATACAAAAGCTTCAAAATACACAAAGGAAAAAAATTGGAACTGAATGGAGAAATAGCAAATCCAAGATTGTAGTTGGAAATGTTAACATTCCTAGATCAATAAACAGAATCAGCAAGGATCTAGAGAACCCAAACTCATTCAACCAACTCAGACTAATTTACATTTATAAAATGCTGTCCCCAACTACAGCAGAGTACATATTCTTTTCAACTGCATATGAAACATTTACATTAAAAAATATTCTAGACTATAAAACCAACCTAAATAAATTTAAAAGACTTGTAATTATATAAAATATGTTCCATAACATAATAGAATTGAACTAGAAATTAAAAACAACAGAAAAATCCCCAAAGATTTGGAAATGAACACCATACTTATAACCTATGGGTCAAAAGAGGGATTCTCAACAGAAAGTAGAAAATATGTTTAGCTGAATGAAAATGAAAATACAACTTAGCAAAATTTCTGGGCTACAGCTAAAGCAGTACTTACAGGGAAATTAATAGCAGTGAAGTCTTATATTAGACAACAAACAAAAACCTCAAACTGATAACCTAAGCTTTATCTTAGGAAACTAGAAAATGAACAGCCAATTAAATCCAAAGTAAGTAGGATGTAAGAGCAGAAATCAATGAAATTGAATATAGGAAGACAATACAGAAAATCTGTGAAACCAAAAGCTAATTCTTTGAAAAGATAAGTAAGGTTGATAAATCTTTACCAGAGCTAAACAAGCAAAAAAGACACAAATTACAAAAATATAAAATAAGAAACATCACTGCAGATCTATAGACATTTTAAAAAAGTAAAGATTGAATACTATGAACAACTCTTTGCCCATAAATTTAAGAATTTAGATGAAATGGATCAATTCCTTAAGGTAGAAATATTATCAATTCTATGCAACTTGAACTGTGAAACTTCCCAACTTATTTTGTGAGACCAATATAACCCCAATACCAAAATCAAAGACAAGAAAGTTCAAAATCAGTATAGCTCATGAATGTGGGCACAAATCCTGAAACCATATCAATCAAATACAGAAATAATTATAAAAAAGATAAAACATTACAACCAATTGGGATTTATGAAGAATATAAGTAAATTGATTACAGATGGGGAGGGGGGAAGCTATCTTTAATTTCAATTGACATAAACGTCTGTAGAAAATCCTCAAGAATCTACAAAAATCCCAGGCATCAAGTCATAATCATCCATTCATATTTCACAATATCTCTAAAAGATGAAGACACCTTAAAAAAAGAAACTTCAAAAAACACTATTATAATGAAAAGATAGGTTTTCATTTGTAAAACATGTTTTATGAAAGACCTATACCCAGAATATATAAAGTACTATCAAGACTCAAGGATAAGAAAACAATTTTTTAAATGGGAAAAAGGATTAACTGATGCATCATCAAAAAAGATCTAGATTGCAAATAAACACATTAAAGATGCTCAACATCATTAGTCATTAGGGAAACGCAAAATAAAACAGTGATGAGACTTTTAACAGAATGGCTAAATTCAAGAAAACTAACACAAGTGCTGATGAAGATGCAGAGCAACTAGAACACTTAAATGTTTCTTGTCCAAATCCAAAATGGTACAGCCACCTTGGAAAATGTTAGAAGTTGATTATAATGTTAAAAAAGAAGAAAAAACATATCATATAATCCAATGATGGAACTTCTATTTATCCAAGAAAAATAAAAGCTTTTTCACAAAAACTCGTTCTTAAGTGTTTATAGCAGCTTTATTTATAATTGCCAGAACCTGGAAACAACAAAAATATTCAACTGATAGTTAACTGTAGTATATCACACAATGGGTTATTGTTCAACAATGAAAGCAACAAACTACTGATGTAGTCAACAACATGGATAAATCTTGAATTCATTATGCTAAGCGAAAGAAACCAGACTCAAAAGACTATAATTTGTGTTGACTTTTTTGCACAGCATTAGGTAGAGGTCAATTTTTTTTTTTTTTTCCCTATACAACTAAGCAATTGTCCCAATTAATTGAAAAGTCAATGTCACATACCTCATAAATGAAGTTTCCATATTGCTTGAGTCTGTTACGAGACTCTTAATTTCCACAGACTGATTTTTTTTTTCTCCCTACACCAATATTGCACTGTTGTATTTATTGGTGCTTTATATCTATTTTACTTTTTTAAATTTTAATCAAGTTTCATACTTTAAAGTTTTATACATCATTGTTAAAATTGTTCTTAGGTACTTATGTATTTGAATTACATTTTAGAAATTACATTTCTAAATTGTATATAGCAAAACCATTTATTTACATATACTGACTTTGTGTCTACCAAACTTGCCAATTCTAATAATTTATTTGGACTCCCTTTGGATTTTTGAGGTAGACAATTTTATTACCTGAGATTAATGAAGGTTTTTTTTTTCCTTTTCAACATCCCCACACAAATTTATATATATAAATATAAAAAATATATATGTATTAGTATATTCTATATAATAAATATTTATATATATTTTATACAAAAAAGTACATACATAAAATTTGCTCTTTTACTAGCCAGAGATTGAACACAAGTGAGGACAATGAATGCTATGGTTATGTTCCTGATTTTAAAAGCACAGCTTCAACACTGCACCATCAAGTAAGATGTTTCCCTTAAGTTTTTGTGGGATGCTATATCAAGGCAAAGAAGTTTCCTTTTATTTCTAGTTGGCTAACTTTTTTAAAAAATTGATGACTAATTGTTGAATGTTATCAAAAGTTTTTTGTTCCCGTATTGAGATATTTGAATAGCTTTTCTCCTTTAATACATTAGTATTTTACTGTGATTATTGACTTAATTTTCTAGTGTTAAATCCAAACTGAATTTGTGGAATAAATTCAACTTGGTCCTGATGAAGCATCTTTTTACTTCTATATGTTACTTGATTCAGATTTCTGTTTAATTTTGCATCCTAATTCATGAGACCTAATGAAGTATAATTTTCTTCCTCATACTATCTTTGTTGAGTTTAGTGTCAAAGTTATGTATCAAATTTATAAAATAGTGTGGCAATTACTCCTCTTTTCTACATTCTGTAATAGTGCATTTATGATTAAAGTATCTTTTCCTGATAAAACAATCATGGTCTGATGTCTTTGTGAGAAGATTTTTACAATTGTATTTTTTTTATTTGTGCTTTCTTTTTGGCTCTATTTTGTTTGGTGGACTATAGAAAACTATAGAGTTTTCTGTATATAGTTGCATATGTATAGATTTCGATCTACAGAGGCACCTGGGTGGCTCAGTCAGTTAAGTGTCTGCCTTCAGCTCAGGCTGTGATCCCAGGGTCTTGGGCTGGAGCCCCATGTCCTCCCTCTCCCTCTGCCCCTCCACCCCTGTTTGTTCTCTCACTCTCAAATCTAAAAAAAATCTAAAATATTTCTATCTACATTTGCAATATATAAAATTACTGTCAAGTTATTCAGAAAACACAATTAAAATTTTTGTTTATATTCTATTTTTAAATTTATGTGAAGTAAAATTAACTCTTTGTTATACAGTTCTATAAGTTTTGAAAAATGAATAGAGTTGTGTGACCACTACCACACTCTAGATAAAGAGCCGTCCCACTATCTGGAAAAAAAAAAAAAAAGTTCTTTTTGTTGACCCATTGTAGTCCACTTCTCCCCACCAGCCTTTACCATAATTAACTATTGAACTGTTCATCTCTACATGTTTGCATTTTCCAGAATGTCACAAAAACAAAATCATATGATTTTCCTACTTAAAAGTGCATGGTTTTATTTTTTGATTTTTTTCCTTTTTAAAGTATAAATAACATACAGTGTAATATTAGTTTCAGGTGTACAATATAGTGGTTCAATGATTCTATGCATTTCTTAGTGCTTGTCAAGATAAGTGTGTTCTTTTTTTCCTGTTTCAAGTTTTTATTTAAATTTTAGTTAACATATAGTGTAATATTAGTTTCAGGAGTAGAATTTAGTGATTCATCACTTATGTGTAAGACCCAGTGCTCATCACAAGTGCCCTCCTTAATACCCATCACCCATTTAGCCCAACCCCTCCACCCACCCCCAGCAACCTTCAGTTTGCTTCCTATAGTTGAGTCTCCTATAGTTTGCCTCCCTCTTTTTTTTCTGTTCCCTTTCCCCTATGTTCATCTGTTTTGTTTCCTAAATTCCACATATGAGATAAATCATCTGGCATTTGTCTTTCTCTGACTTATTTCACTTAGGATAATATACTCTAACTCTTACCACATCATTACAAATGGCAAGATTTCATTGTTTTTGATGACTGAGCAATATTCCAAAATAATATTTTCACCAATGTCGTTTTTCTATTCCAAGTTCTTATCCAGAATACCAGCTTGCATTTAATCATCATGTCTCCTTAGTCTCCTTTAATCTATTAGGGATATTTTCTTGGGCTTTCCATATCACTCATGACCTTAACACTTTGGAGGATTACTCATCAGGTGATTTGTAGAATGTCCCTCAGTTTGGACTTGTCTAATGCTTTCTCATTATTAGACTGACGTTATAGGTCTTTGAGAAGAACATCACAGATGGAAAGCACCTTTCTCATTGTATCATATGAGGGAGCGCATACTATGAAATGACTTGTCATGTTAACCTCAATCATTTGATTATGGTGACATCTGTCAGGTTTCTCCACTGTAATGTTATTACTTGGTTCCTTCCATTCTCTATTCATTAGAAAGTCCTTAAATCCAGCCCATACTCAAGGAAAGGGGAATTAAGTTTCACCTTCTAGAGAAAAAAATCAAAGAATTTGTGGACATATAGTAAAACCACCAGAGTAGTTAATAAATATTTTCAGGAAGATTACTAGAGGTTATTCACATATCATGTTTGTCTTTAAAATTTCATTCAGTAATTTTATTTATTTTTATTTTTTTTAAAGATTTTATTTATTTGAGAAACAAAGTACAAGCAGGGGGAGAGGCAGAGGGAGAAGCAGGCTCCCTGCTGGGCAAGGAGCCTGACGTGGGACTCCATCCCAGGACTCTGGGACCATGACCTGAACCGAAGGCAGACACTTAACCAACTGAGCCACCCAGGCACCCCTCATTCAGTAATTTTAGCATACATCAATGAAATTTGCTTGCAGCAATTATTACTGTGGTGTTACAATGGGAATTTTCTATTTCCCTCATTCCTTCTACATTTAGTTGAAATTCTTCTGTAAGGAAGATTTGTTCCTTCTCCAACATGTATTTACTTATGCAATCATTTATTTATATTAGCATGAACTCATGGACATTCATTTTATTCTTTGGATTATAATGTAATACTCTATTTCATTGCTCCAGTTCTAGTTTTGACCATTAAGCATTATGTCAGGATGACATCTAAGTCCTTTTGAAATCAGCCTTATAAAGTGAGCCATTTCTCCAAAGAATCTTGGTTTATTTTACTGGAGAATGATAGTCAAAACCTAAGGCCTGGGCATTAGCTGTGCTTTTTGCTACTGGGCTGTCACTTTTTCTAGGCCCTGTCAACATAGAGCAAAAGGTACATTTTATGTGATGCTGTCAATACAAAGCTCAAAAACAAGCAAAACTACTCAGAGTAGAATTGTTATTGGTTATCTTTGAGGAATGGGAAGAGTGTGTACAGCGAATACAAGAAAAACTTCTGGAATGCTAGCAATGTTGATTTGGATGACATTAGTATCATGGATACTTTCACTTCACTGAGTTGTACATTTATGAGTTTTATACTTTTTTGTATGTATTCTTATATATATATAAATATATATATTTTAAAGATCTACAATATGCATTTATACTGCCAAAGAACAACTAAAAACAACGACAAAAAACCCTGAAAGTTAAAAGACTAATAATACCAAATCCTGAAGATGATATAAAGCATTAGGAATCCTCACACACTGGTGGTACTGCATGTAAATCAGTATAACAACATTGTTTGGCATTATCTGCTAAGGCTGAATATATGCAAACCCTATAACCCAGCAGTTATATCTGGGAATATATAGGAAGAAAAATAGGAAGACAGCAAGGAGGATGTGTCTGTATGAACAACGTATAAGAATATTCATTGTTTATAATGACTTAAACTTAGAAACAACCCAAATGCCTCCTCAGTACAATAGTGGATAAACTCTGGATTAGCCCTACAATAATATTCTCTAATGAAAACAAACTGCAGCTAATCACAGCAACAATGAAAAAACTTATATTGTAACACAGAGGGAGAAAAGCCTTACAAAAAATAAGTGTGAATTATTAAAGTTCAAAACAGGCATAAATGAACTATGGTTCTAGAAACCAAGATCATTCAGTGGATAAGTTTGTGGTAAGAAGAGAGAGAGGAGGTTTATAAGGGTGTTGGAAATCTTTATTGATTTTAGACAGTAGTTATCAATACTAGCTTTTTCAATAATCCATTGAGCTATACACATTGTTTTATGCATGTAATAGTTGCCTAGGGATAATAAAGTCATTCTCTTACATGTCTAGATGTTAGATATCTGAAATCAAGGTGTTAGCAGGCCTACGTTTCCTCCAGAGACTCTAGGGCAAAATCCATTCCTTCCCTCTACCTTCTCGTGGCTGCCAGCACTCCTTGGCTTGAGATGGTATCACTTCAATCTCAGCCTCCATATTCATGTCAACCTTGCATCTATGTGTGTCTAATCTCTCTCTGCCTCTTTTACAAAGACACTTATGATGACATTTAGGGCCCACCTGGACAATTCAGGATAATCTCTCAAAATTCTTAATCATATATGCAAAGACACATTTTTCCAAAATTGATAACATTCACAGATTCTGGGTATTTGAACATAGACCTATCTTTAGGAAACATTAGCAGGTCAGCAAAATGCACTTTTCTGTTTGCATATTGTGTACTTTAAAATGTTTAAAGATAGGATAAACTAGAAGGGAGCTTTTTTGTCACTTATGTTTTATTTGATTTTTCACACAGATTTTGCTGCAACAGGTAAGTGTGCTCAAGAGACATTGCACAAATTAGAAAGATTGCCAGTTGAAGGTCCATAATCATTTGTGAGATATATAGGGATGTTCTGGATTAAGCCCAAATTTATGAAACTTTGCCAGATGAAACTCTACTCTGACCTTCAGATCTGAACTGTGTTGTTCTGGGACCTATGATGATGAATTCTATGTTTGTTATTATATCATGCTTTTTTGTTTAATTGAAGTATAGTTGACAAACAATATTACATTAGCTTCAGATGTACAACATAGTGATTCAAAGTCTATATGTTATGCTCTGCTGATAAGTATATCATCTGTCACCATACGATATTTAAATTATGATTGCCTACATTTCCTATGCTGTACATTTATCCTCATGACTGACATCCTACATAATTAGAAGCCTCGATCGCCCATTCACCATCACTTATGTGGCCATCCCCCACCAGTATTTCCTGTAACAACTACCATTTTCTCTCTGAATTAGAGCTTGTTTCTTCTTTTATTCGTTTTGTTCTTTACATTCCATATAAAAGTGAAATCATATGGTATTTGTCTTTCTCTGACTGACTTATTTCACTTAGGATTGTATTCTCTAGATCCATCCATATTGCAAATGGCAAGATTTCATTCTTTTTATGGCTAAATAATATTCCATTATGTATTTCCATATATACATAAATATACCAATATGAATATGTGTATATAGAAGTATACAACAAATCTTTGTAATTCCTTAAATTCTTAATGGACAGTTGGGTTGCCTCAATACCTTGGTTTTTTAATTATCCTGCAATCAATATAGGAGTGCATAGATCCTGCCCATGACTGCCTTGTTGTCTTTGGGTAAATACCCTGTAGTGAAATTACTGGGTCATATTGGCATTTTTATTTCAGTTTTCTGAGGAACCTCCATTCAGTTTTCCACAGTGTGGAGACACCAATTTACATTCACACCAAGGGTGCATGAGTATTCCTTTTTGTCCACATCCTTACAAACACTTGTTGTTTCTCATCCTTTTTGATGCTAGCCATTGTGTCAGGTATAAGGTGAAATCACATTGTCATTTTGATTTGCAATTCCTTGGTGATTAGTGATGTTGAGTATGTTGTATATGTTCTCTGGCTATCAGCATGTCTTTGGAAAATGTCTATTCAGGTCCCTTGCACATTTTGTAATCAAATTATTTGTTATTTGTTTTTGTTTGTGTGTTGGTGTTGAGTTGTATAAGTTCTTTATATATTTTGAACTGGAACACCTTATTGAATATGTCATTTGCAAATATCTTCTCCCCTTCTTTAGGTTGCCTTTTCATTCTGTTGATAGTTTCCGGCACTGTGCCAAAGCTCTTTAATTTGGTGTAGACCTAGTAGTTGGTTGGTGCTTTTGTTTCCCTTGGAAAATGTTGCTAAAGCTGACATCAAAGGGCATACTGCCTATATTTCCTTCCAGGAATTTTATGGTTTCACGTCACACATTTAGGTCTCTAGCGTATTTTGAGATTATTTTTGTGTTTGGTGTGAGAAAGTGGTCTGGTTTTCTTCTTTTTTTACTTTTAAGACTTATTCATTTGAGAGAGAGAGAGAGTGAGTGAGTATGGGAGCAGAGGGAAAGGGACAAGCACACTCCATGCTAGGCATGGAGCCCAACATAGGGCTTGATCCCATGACCCTGAAATTATGACCTAAGCCAAAATCAAGAGTCCCAGCTTAACCAACTGAGCCACCCAGGTGCCCCTGGTTTCCTTTTTGTTTTGTTTTGTTTTGTTTTACAGGTAGCTGCACGGGTTGCCCAGCACCCTTTGTTGAAGCGATGGTCTTTCTCCCATTATATGTCTTTGCCTACTTTGAATTAATGAATTAATTGACTGCAGTAGTGTGTGTGGGTTTATTTCTGGTCTCTCTGTTGTGTCCCCTATATCTGTGAGTTTATTTTTGTGCCAAGACCTTCCTATTTTGATGATGACAGCTTTGTCCTATGTCTCGAAATCTGGGATTGCTCTGCCTCTGGGTTTGTTCTTTTTCCTTTAGATTGCTTTGGCTTTTCAGGATCATTTGTCATCCCATGCAAATTCTAGTACTATTGGTTCTAGTTTTGTGAAAAATGCTATTGGGATTTTGAAAGGGATTGCATGGAATCTGAAGATTGCTTTGGGCTCTAGGAACCTAGTTAAAAATATGAATTCTTGCAATCCATGAGCATGGACTATCTTTCCATTTATTACTGTCATCTTCAGTTTTTTTTCACCAGTCTTGTGTAGTTTTTACAGTATAGATCTTTCACCTCTTTGGTTAAAATTATTTCTAGGTATTTTATTCTTTTTGGTGAGATTGTAAATGGGATTGTTCTTAATTTCTCTGTCTGCTACTTTCTTATTAGTGTATGGAAATGTAACCAATTTCTGTATCTTTGTATCCTGAAACTTTACTGAATGCATTTATCTGTTCTGATGGTTTTGGTAGAGTCTTTAGGATTTTCTATATACAGTACTATGTCATCTGCAAATTGTGACAGTTTTCCTTCTTCCACACTGGTTTGGATGCCTTTTATTTCTTCGTTTGACTCCTGCAGCTAGGACTTCTGAAGGATACCATGTGGGATAAAAGTGGTGAGAGTGGACATCCTTGTCATATTCCTTATCTTAGAGGAAAAGCTTTCAGCTTTCTGCATTGAGTATGATGTTAGCCATGGGTTTTTCATACGTGGCCTTTATTCTGTTGACAAACATGCCCTGTCGACCCACTTTGTTGAGAGTTCTCAAGAGTGTATCTTGCATTCTCAAGTGCTTTTTCCCATGCATCTTTTGAGACAATCATATGATTTGTACCCTTTCTCTGGCCAAGATGATACATGATATTGATTTGTGAATCTTGAAACCACCCTTGCATCCCTGGAATAAATCCAACTTGATTTTTGTATATGCTTTTTTTTAAAAAAAATGTATTGTAGAATTTGGTCTGTTAATAATTTGTTCTGGATCTTTGCCTCTATATTCTTTGGAGATACTGCCTCTTTGTCTTTTTTTTTTCTTTTTTATTATACTTTTCTGATTTTATATCTTAGTTATCCTCATCTCATAGAATGAATTTGGAAGTTCTTCCTCTTCTATTTTTTATGATAGTTTAAGAATAATTGTTTTAAATCTTCATTAAACTTTCCTGGAAATCACTTGTGAATCCACTGGAATTGATAAGACTTTTTTTTACTGTGAATTTTGTTCATTAGTTATACAGTTTTGTTACCAGTGTTCCGTTTGTTTATATTTTAAATTTTTTTCTTCAGTCTTTCAATTTTGTGGTTTTTAGGAAGTATCCATTTCTGTTAATTTTTTGTCCTATTATTTTTCATGGTGGTATCTTGTAATCTTCTATGGTTCTCTGATGTTGTGTGTAACTATTCCTTTTTATTCTTTGTTTTATGTTTTTAGTTTTTTTTAATTTGATGCACCTAGCTAAAATTTTTTGAATTTTGTTTATAATTTTAAAGAACCAGCTTTTAATTTTATTAATCTGTTCTATTTTTTGTGTATTTATTTCATTTATTTCCATTCTCGTTTTTTTAGAGAATGGCTGTTCGTTTGATTTTTTTTGTACAGAGAAAAATGTAACAATTCAGGCTAAGTTCACAAGATTAACTTATGCATTTGACTCTTTTATAAAGATGTCTTGATATTTCCAAATGTATGGTAATTTAGCAGTTATTTGGTATCTACTGTGTATAGAGAGAGCTTTATCAGGTGTGGTGTACCTAAGTCTTTTTGCTAAAATACATTATGGTCAATCAAGCCAATCCTGCCTATTTAGAATTTGGGTTGTTTTTTTTGTTTGTTTTCCAAAGAAATAAGCTGTTATTTTTTTGGTTTAGTGTGTTGAAATAAACTATATCATAGCTACATCAAAAAAAAAAAAGTGTATCTTGTATTTCCTCTAAGATAAGGAATATGACAAGAATGTCCACTCTCACCACTTTTATCCCACATGGTATCCTTCAGAAGTCCTAGCTGCAGCAGTCAAATGAAGAAATAAAGGCATCCAAACCAGTGTGGAAGAAGGAAAACTGTCACAATTTGCAGATGACATAATATTGTATATAGAAAATCCTAAAGACTCTACCAAAACCACATTTCATTCTAACTGTGGTCTTCATTTTTTCTTATTTTTCTAGTTTCTCTATGTGCTGGGTTAGGTTCTTCATCTGTCTTTTTTTTTTTTTTTTTAGTTCCTTGAGTTAGACCTGTGTCAGTGTTAACTTCTGTCTTAGATCTGCTTTTGCTGCACATCATATATTTTTTCATTTTCATTTGTCTCATGGTATTTTTTAATTTTGTTTGATTTCTTCATTGACTCATTGTTTGCTTAATAGTATGTTTATTCTCATGCATTTGTGGTTTTTCCATTTTTTCCTTGTGATTCATTTCTAGTTCCATTTCACTGAGGTCAGAAGAGATGCTTGATATAATTTATATATCCTTAAATAATTGAGACTTTCTTTGTATTACATGCTGGAGAATATTACACATAAGCTTGAAGAGTGCGTGTATTCTATAGTTTTTGGATGAAATGTTTGTGTACATCTGTTACATTTATCTGGTGTAGTGTTTTGTTCAAGGTTCCTATTTCCTTACTGATTTAATGTCTGGATGATCTTTCCATTGATGTAAGTGGGGTGTTAAGTTTCCCTACATGGTTATGTTACTGTCAATTTCTCTTTTTGTATCTCTTAATATTTGCTTTATCTATTTAAGTGCTCCTATGTTGCATGCTTAGATGTTTCCAATTATTATAATGTCTTGTTGGATTGATCCTTTTATTATTTAATTTTTTTTTTTTACTGTTGTTATAGTCTTTGTTTTAAAGCCTATTTTGCATTATATAAGCATTCCTACCCTAGCTTGTTTGTTTGTTTGTTTTCACTTTCTTGGCATTAAATATGGTTTTCCATCCCTTTATTTTCAGTCTGTGTCATTAGGTCTGAAGTGAGTTTCTTCTAGGTAGCATGTTGATGGATCTTGGTTTTTATTTTTTCTGTCACCTTATGTTTTTTGATTGGAGCATTTAGACCATTTATATTTAAAGTATTAATGGGTATTGTACTTATTGCCATTTTGTTCATAGTTTTCGCAGATCTTCTGTGTTCCTTTCTTCCTCTCTTGCCCTCTTCCCTTCTGATTTTTCACTTTTAGTTTTTATGCTTGGATTTCTTTCTCTTTGTTTGTATATCATTAGTTTTTGATTTGTGGCTACCACGGGGTTCATATATAACATCCTAACTGCATAGCATTCTGTATCAAATTGATAGTTATTTAAATTTAAACAGATTCTAAAAGCATTACATTTTTACTCCTCCTCTTGCACATTTTATCTATATGATACTATATTTTACATTTTTTATTTGTTAATCCCATAACTAATTTTTTAGATAAAATTAATTTTACTTTTTTTTTTTAAGATTTTATCTATTTATTTGTCAGAGAGACAGAGCACAAGCAGGGAGAGCGGCAGAAAGAGGGAGAAGCAGGCTCCCCACTGAGGAGGGAGCCCAATGTGGGACTTGATCCCAGGACCCTGGGATCATGACCTGAGCCGAAGGCAGCCGCTTAACCGACTGAGCCACCCAGGCATCCCTAATTTTACTTTTTTGTTTTCACCTTCATACTAGCTATAAATATTTGATCTACTACATACACTTTATTTTTGCTTTTACCAGGGAAATTTTTTCCTTTCATAATTTTCTTCTAGTTTATGTCTTTTTCTGCTTAAAGCATTGTCTTGACCATTTCTTCAAATGCCAATTTAGTGATATTTAAGTTTTATTGGGGAAACTATCTTTCCTTCAATTCTGAATGATAACCTTGCTGGGTAGAGTATTCTTGGTTGCAGGCTTTTTCATCTCAGAACTCTGTTTCATGCCACTACCTTCTGGCTTGCAACATTTCTGCTGAAAAGTCAGCTGATAGCCTTATCAGGCTTCCCCGGTATGTAACTAGTTGCTTTTCTCTTGCTGCTTTTAAGATTCACTCTTTATCTTTAATCTTTGACATTTTAATTATTATATGTCTTTGTATAAGCCTTCTTGGGTTTATCTTGTTTGGTCTTATTATTTGTGCTTCCTGGATCTGGATGTCTGTTTCCTTCCCCAAGTTGAAAATGTTTTCAGCTATTATTTCTTCATGTAAGCTTTCTGCTCCTTTCTTTCTCTCTCCTCCTTTTGGGCCCCTTGTGATGTTAATGTTTGTATGCTTGATGTTGTCCCAGAGATTAACTTATTTTTAAATGCCCTTTTTCTTTTTTCTATTCAGCTTGGGTTCTTTCCATTACCCTGTCTTCTCTCAGATCACTGATCTGTTCTGCATCCTCTAATCTGTTGATTTACTCTAGTGTATTTTTCTTTTTAATTATTGTATTCTTCAACTCTTGGTTCTTTTTTATATTTTCTATCATTTTTTTGAATTTCTCCCTGAGTTCATTCACTCTGTCAGGTCTGGTTAGCATCTTTATAACCATTACTTTGAACTCTTTATCATGTAGATAGCTTATCTCCACTTCATTTAATTCTTTTTCTGAACTTTTATTCTTTTGTTTGGAACATATTCCACTGTCCCCTCATTTTGTTTCATTTTCTCTATTGGTTTCTGTGAATAAGGCAACACAGCTACACTTGAAGGAGTCTTGAAGAAGTGGCCTTGTCTAGGAGCATCTCCTGTGTAGACTACATGTTTCTGGAAGACTGCGTGGCTGGATGTAATGAGCACAGGCTAGGGGTCCTGGGGCACTTCACACCAGGGCTGCCTTGGGCAGATGGCAGGAGCTGAAGTAGACACAGGCTAGGGCTTTCCAGAGTGCTCTGCACATGTGGTGATCTGGTGGAACGTTGGAGCCAAAGCAAATGTGTGTTAAGGGAGCCTACATTCCTCTGTACTGGGGCCACCCTAGCAGGATTGCTGGAGCTAAAGTGGGAGCAGCCTATGGGGTCGCGGGACAGCTGGAACTAAAGCCTGTGTGTGGGTTGCGTATGTCCTGGGGTGCTTTATTTCCAGGATTCCTTGGTGCTTTAGTTAGCATGGACTGAGGGTGTCCTGTTGTTTATCATGCTAGGGCCACCCTGGTTGTGTGGCTAAATCTCAGGCAGGTGCAGCCTGGGTAGCCACCGTGGGGGAATTCTAAGGGCTGGTGTGGCCTAGGGCCCTCAGGGTTCACTGAGGCAGCAGGCTGGCTAGAGCACCCAGACCCTGCTCCTGTTGCACTATCAAAGTGAAGCACCACCTATCTGGAAAAGTGTTCCAGCAGTTTCTTCACCATTTAGATGATATGCTAGGTTTAATAAACGAGCTTCCTTTCTTAAAAAAAGTCTAGTTGTCTTTTAATTGCAGTTGGGTTTCCTACACAGGAAAGAAAAACTATCTATGTGAACCTTTTCTGCTGTAGTATTTCAACTCTTTTAACCACTGAAAATAGGATTTCTTTGATCTGCACTGCTTAATATGGAAAAGTCTTGCTGTTCTACATTTGGAGACATGAATTTCCTAACTTAAATTTAGCAGAAAAATAAGACATGAAAAAAAAGAGAGGGAGAGAGGGGCAGAGGGAGAGGGAGAGAGAGATTCTTAAGCAGGCTCCATGCCCAGCATGGAGCCCAATGTGGGGCTTGATCTCACGACCCTGAGATCATGACCTGAGACAAAAATCAAGAGACACTTAACTGACTGAGCCACCCAAGCACCCCAAGATATGAAATTTTAACAAGATTTGCCTGAGAGCTCAGGTGTTGGGAAATTATAACAAATTAAAATATCTGTATTTTGATATTTGATAAGTCTTTCTCGTGATACTTTTGGTTTAGGCTCATGTTCCTTGAGCATTCATCAACTTAATTTAATATTAAAGGCCTTTACTTTATCTCATCCAAAGCTGTCTTCATGACCTCATCCTATTGCTTAAACTCTCTCCCATACCACACTTTTTTTAAGTCCCTAAGCATGGGTCTTGGCTGTGCTTTTATCTTTTAGGATTTGTCATTCTTTTCAAATGCAAAAGCATCTATTCTTATAGATTACTGGAATTTGATTTAGTCTTCTCACAATGGTCAGAAGTAAATTCTCTTTTCTAAATATAGAATTTCAAGAAGAAGGAAAGGACATTTATTTGTAGACTATAGAGTTTTAAATGATCTGTCTAGTTAGGCATATTTTAAGCACTATATCAAAATCTTGATAATGCTGGAATATGTCACTGTTATATTCTGGCAAGATTCTGAGAGAATACTGCCCAAAGAAACTCCAAATTACAAAACTGCTACAATCCATCCAGAAAGTGACTTTTCACTACTGAAGATGAATCTCTTAAATCACATTTGGCCATTTAATTCTAGATTTTGAAGTGAAAAAAAACCTTCACACTCTTCCCTTTTGTATTGATATGCTAGATCACAGTTTAATGTGACATGCCACATTATGAATGCCACTGTACAGATCACATTTCCCCATGACACAGTGGGAGTGCTTAGCTTTGAAGCAAGAGTAGGCAAAGCTATGGCCAAATCGAGTCTTTGTATGGTCTGTGAGCTAAGAATTTTTCAGTATTTTTAAATGGTTGAAAACAAAATCAAAGTAATATTCTGTAATATATTAAAATTACCTAAAATTCAAATTTTAGTGGCTTTAAATAGTTGTTTTTTGGTTTTTTGGTTTTTTTTTTGGAATGCAGCCATGCTGATTCATGTACATATTGTCTCTGATTTCTTTCACTACATTGAGAGGATCAAATACTAGTGATAGAGACCCTTTGGCCCACAAAGTCTAACACATTCACTCTCTGGCCCTTTGCAGAAAAAGTTTGCTGACCCTGTGCTAAAACCATACACTTTCCTCTGCATTGTTTCATGGCTATCCTCGGAGCACATTAATTAAAACCTCTACTGCGGAAAGGTTAAAAAAAAAAAAAGTGACTTTTCTTTGATGATTGGTGGTCTTTGGAATCTTTGCTTATTGAATATTTCCACAAAAATCTTTGTTCTTTCATAATTTCCTAGCATGTCTGTAGCTTATTTAAGAGAAGTGTCTCAGGCGCCTGGGTGGCTCAGATGGTTAAGCTTGTGCCTTCAGCTCAGGTCATGATCCCAGGGTCCTGGGATCAAGTCCCACATCGGGCTCCCTGCTCAGCGGGGAGCCTGCTTCTCCCTCTCCCTCTCTCTGTCTCTTATGAATAAATAAATAAAATCTTTAAAAAAAAAAGTGTCTCATGTATTTTACAACTATGTTCACTGACTTAAAATAATGAATAAAAAAGAATATTTTTGTGAATTATGCATGTAAAACAAGTCCTAAAAAATCTAAGCTAACCCCATAGAAATTCCTTCACTTATTCTATCTGTACTTTATTCTGTAATGTACTTGAAAACGCAACTTTATAGATAGACAAATGATATGAGGCATATAAAGTTTGTATGAAATAACAAGGCTTTCTTACTATACCATCAGAGAGACTGGCTTTGGAAAATCATTGCATTTTGGTATCAGTGAAGAATGAATAAGGTCTAATAAAATATAGAATTAAGTCAAAGACACAAACTGAGAGAAAAAGAGGAGAATAGGGAGAGATAAAAAAGTTAACAGTGTAGTTGTTCGCTTTAAAAAATAATTTTTAAGGCATCATCTGACAAGGATGTGATTCTCTAGACCTTAGCCTATTCAAAATTCCAACCATGTATGTCAGGACAATGAAAGTATCTTACTCCAAAACTCAGTACCTCAGAATACCTCAGTGATATGGGAAGCTTCATTCTGCGGCTAGTGGCCTAAACAAACACTTTATGTTCCACCCATAATTATGGTTCTGGATTCTTTCACTCCCCTCCCAGTGACTGACCACAGAAACCACCTCGAAGTTGTTCCTCCTCTAAAATCAACTTCTAGGGTGATTAGTGAAGTTGACTGTAGTGCACTTGAGTTCTCATGGGCTTATAGCTCTAGTCACCCTCTATATGCTCTGAGAAAATGCTCATGAAATTCTCCCTACATTGTGCCACCACTTTTCCACACATGAACATTCACCTTTGGACAACCTCTGAGACTTCATCTCAAAGAAATAAGCGGTCCCAGGTCTCTTAAATGTATCTCCTGCCAATGCTTAAGAAATCGTGATGAATAATGTAAATGTTCACCAATCATGGCCTTTGATACAGTACCTGTTACAAAAGCTATGCGTAGCATTTATGATGACCAGAGTGCGATAGTTACGTCAGTGGGACCTCTATTTCTAAACTATTGACAACTATGACTACTTACTTGGCCATTATTGTGCTGCTTGCTTGCCTTGGTCTTCTTTCAGTTCTGCATCTATGTGGGGTTCTCACTTTTTTCCTGTGCTAGCCCTGTATTTCCCAGGATCCTTGAAAGTCATCAACCAAAAGTACGAGATTGTTCTATCATTCCTTTTTTCTTTTATTCTCTGTATACGTTCTTTTTTTTTTTTTTAAGATTTTATTTACTTATTTGACAGAGAGAGTGAAAGCAGGAACACAAGCAGGGGGAGTGGGAGAAGGAGAAGCAGGCTTCCCGCGGAGCAGGGAGCCTGATGCAGGGCTCGATCCCAGGACCCTGGGATCATGACCTGAGCTGAAGGCAGACGCTTAACGACTGAGCCACCCAGGTGCCCCCCTCTCTGTATACATTCTTAACAATTCTGGTTCCTAAATGGAGCTTTCTATCTAACATCTTTCTTTATCTTTATAACCACTACTTTATCATCTTGAGGGTGGACTATATAATTGCTTCCTAAGTTGTTTTTATAGTTCCTGTAATCTGGAGTCTAAGGATTCATAAGACCAAAATGCATTGGCTTCAAATTATATCTAAGTCTCCCAAAATTGTACCCATATATGGTGTTATGAATGATTAAAGGACTAAGGGTCTGGAATACTAATAGTTCATTGATACATAAGTGCTTTAGGGCCTACAGTTTGACTTTGGTTGGCTGAGATACAATTGTATTGGAGCAAGGCTGACATTGATTGATTTCTATCACCTACAGTATTTGTTTTCATGGCACTTATCCCTTGCCAGTAGTGGCCAGGATTTTAGGTCTACTTACGTGCTGTTGAAATCACTAAGTGGGTGACTAGATTATTTGGTTAATTAATTAATATGAAAATTATAAGGTGGGAGACAGTAATGATTGTGCCTGGTTAAAAGATATATAACAATTTTGACATCTTTTTATCTGTTGACATGCATATGAGTGACTAGGATTTGGGGGCACCTGGATGGCTCAGTCGGTTAAGCATCTAACTTTGGCTCAGGTCATGATCTGGGGGTCCTGGGATCTGGCCCCAACATCAGGCTCAGCAAGGCGTCTGCTTGTCCCTCTCCCTCTGCCCCTCCCCCTTCTTGTGCTCTCTCTCTCTCAAGTAAGTTATGATTGTCAGGTGATAGATGATTTGTAAATGCTTGAGTTTGGTTTATTGGCATTAAGTGCTCTGATTTGGGGAGTGAGAGGAGATGTGGCATGGTTGTTATGTTAAGGATGAGGAGTAAGAAGTATGTAAATATCAGAAAGGATCAGAAGCAATGTTGATGACAGATCTGAGATGTAAATTCTCAGGGGTGATATAAAGGGTAAAGATGTATATTTGTGATGTTTACTAGAAAAAATATCAAACCTATAAATTAACCAATATTAGGGAAAGACTTACTAAAAAGGAGAGAAGAGTGATTTTAAAAAAAAATATTAGGTAAACTGTAGTGAGAGGTAATTACAATAGCAAACCAGTCTGAAGTATAGGTGAATGATCATAGCTCAGGAAACAGGTGTCCGAGTTCACATTAACTCTAAATTTCCTTGCCTAGCTGTGAGACCTGGGCAAATTCTCTGTGCGGTCTACTATAGCCTCTTCCTCTATAAAATATCACTGAAATTTCACATATTGCTTATAAACTTTAAATGATACATACTAAAAAATGAAAATGATTTGTAAATCTTAATCTGTAGAAATAAATTGCATTAATAATATGGGTGGAAAGGAGAATGGTCCTACTTTAATCCTTGATATACTGTGGACTCTTCAAATTTTACAATAGTGCAAATGTAAACAGAAGCAGGGAAGGCTAGGAAAAGTGGGTCTTAAGAGCAGGGGCCTTGCAGGGGCACCTGGGTGGCTCAGTCAGTTAAGCATCTGCCTTTGGCTCAGGGCATGATCCCAGGATCCTGGGATCCAGCCCCATCTTGGGTTCCCTGCTCCCTTCCCTTCCCTCTCCCCCCTCCCCTCCCTCCCTCCCTCCCCTTCCTTCCTCCCTCTCTCCCCTTCCTCCCTCCCTCTCTCCCCTTCCCCCTCACCCTTTCTCCCCTACTCCCTCCTCCTCCATCTGCATGCACGCTCTCTCTCTCAAATAAAATCTTAAAAAAAAAAAAAGAGCAGGGACCTTGCAGTTAAAAGTTAATTCAGTATTGTATTCTGGCTCTGATTCATTTAAATTCCTTTATCCTCAGAATCTCATCTGAAAAATGGGTATACTTATAGCATCTATCTCTTGAGAATATTTGAGAATTATGCAACATTTGTAGAAATAAAGCAGTTGTAAAAATTTCCCTCATAAAAAGTCTTAAGCAAGCATTCCTAAATGGTTATTTTCAAAACTGACAGCACAAAAATTTACCCCGCGTCACCACCCTGGGAAGAAAAGGAATATCACATGTCACAGTCCTCCTCCTGTGGTTTATCTTAGTGGGGGTCTGAGAGTCCAGAGTTTGGTTAGAAATTGACTTTGACCATGGGGTTGGTCATCAAGGAGCTTTAAAAGAAAAACTTTTGATTCCAAGAATCCACAAATATGCCATATTTCCAAAGTAATCATCCAAGTTTGGACATCACACATGAATTTTTTTTTTTTTTTAAAGATTTTATCTATTTACTTGACAGAGACACAGCGAGAGGCGGAACACAAGCAGGGGGAGTGGGGGAGGGAGAAGCAGGCTTCCCGCCGAGCAGGGAGCCTGATGCGGAGCCCGATGTGGGGCCCGATCCCAGGACCCTGGGATCACGACCTGAGCCAAAGGCAGACGCTTAACGACTGAGCCACCCAGGCGCCCCCACACATGAATTTTTAACCTAAAGAACCATGTCAGCTCTAAGGAGCTAAGGACCATGTTCATATCACACATGCTTCTAGAGTTACTTCTGAGTCCCTGATTCTATAATTTCACCCTGGTAACCAACTTATTACTCATCATAAATCATTTGAATGCTTAGCCACTGAATATGGAACATTCCCAGTGTTTGGCTGAGTGAGGCAGCCATGGCTCTGTGGTTAACTATAAAGCTATATAGTGCCAGGCTGCCTGGGTCTGAGTCAACTTTAGGTTCTCTACTTAAAAGCTGCAATGACCTGGAGTAAGTCACTTTTCTTTATGTGCCTCAAAATGGAAATAACATGAATACTTTCCTTTTAGGTTTTTTGGTGATGTCCTGAGTTTTAAATGAGTCGGTATTTGTAAAGTGCTTATAATAATTCTTGTCACAGAGTAAAACCTCCAAAATAAGCTTGTTTTCATTATAGGAAGTTATTTCCCTAAACGAGCAATTCTCAAAATTTAGCTACACAGGAATCATCTGGAAAGTTTGTTAACGAACAGACTCCTAGGTCCCATCCCTGCAATTTCTGATTCAGTGGTGGTTCTGGGATGGAGTCTGAGAATTTTTTTTTTTATTTTTATTTTTTATTTTTATTTATTCATGAGAGACAGAGAGGCAGAGGCAGAGGGAGAATCAGGCTTCCCAAGGAGTAGGGAGCCCGATGTGGGATTCGATTCCAGGACCCCGGGATCACGACCCCAGCCAAAGGCAGACGTTCAACCATCTGAGCCACTCAGGCGCCCAGAGAACTCATTTTTTTTTTTAACAAGGTCCCAAGTGAGGCTGATATTGTTTGTCCCTGAGTTCCACGGTTCTGAAGTATTCATTTCAAATTCCCATCAAATCTTATATACAGTATAACCAGAGAAAGTGAAACAAGGTCATTTTAGTTATATTAATTCAGTGTTTATGAGTCAAAACATTGGAAGCCCGGTCTACAATTGCAGGAGCTATTAAACAAGGTCTCAGTGGCTAGTGGCAATTCCTGGACAGTGGGGGTGGAGATGGGGGTGGGGGGAACACAACCCGAACAAATCATTGCATTTAAATCCAGTTCTCTAATGATCCTTTTCACAAGAGAGTTTCTCCAAATGGGCCAAACAGGAGATTCAAACTGCAGGTATCACAGGTTATCCTCGCCAACTGTCAGCCTTCGGGCAGAACCTGGGGGAGCTACAGATGGTGGTGACTCAACCAAACTCTGAAACCCATAGGCCCACCTGTCAACAGTGAAGGAGATCAACGTGGGCATGAACGTCCAGCCACTGAAACTGTCCTGCCCACCGGCTCCCACTTAAACGGGAATTAGAAGTCTAGGAGGAAGTGAGACAGAAGGCAAACAGGCGTCTCGCGCTCTCTTAAAAATAAAGAGGAGCTTGGTGGTCGTTTATTTTCCGGGCGCCGCAGCGCCCCGGCGGAGTCCCCAGACACATAAGTCAACGTCACCACGGTCCCCGCCCCGCCTTCCCTCCTCCGCTCTGGAAGGTCCCGAGACCCGGCGGCTGAGCTTGGGACACTGCTGACCGCGTGAGCCCATTGGTCACCTGGGCAAAGAGGTGAGCTGCTCCGCCAATCCTTTCCTGGAAGGGGACGGACGGGACGGCCGAGCGACTAGGGGCTCGGCGTGGGAACGCAGCGAGTCCCGCTGCAGGAGGCAGCTCCTGCGAGCGCACGGGGAGGACGCCCTGGGGAGCGAGGGGCCATTAAAGCAAGCAGGAGCAAGTCACCTCTTCAGTGACTGACGCCAGGCAAAAGATGCACTCTGGGCAAAGATTAATTCAGTAGCTGGAGACCCGTATTGTGGGCATCTATGACAGATCTGTCCAAAAGTAGAGAAACTCCTGGGACCTGGGGGAAAAAAATGGAGTGATATTAATAGTTATATTTCAATGACAACTTTAGGGAAAGGAAATTTTAAAACTTCCACTTTGTCTTTTGTTTCTGTAACAATTATAATAACAGGAATGTTTCTGTATTCTGGATTAATGTGGGCACACACGGGTTAGAATTCACTGAAGCTGTGGACGCCCTCCAGGTCTCTCTCCAGAGTATCACTCCTGAGCTGCAAGCCGAAAAGCCTAAGCCATCTGCTCATTTTGGGGAGCAGAGAACTTGTCCTCACTCAGTTTTGGATACAGTTTTCCACTTCCTGCTAAGATTTTCTGTCTCTGCCTGGGTCAGGAGAGGATTCAGAACCAGGAAAGAGCTCAGGTACTGTTAATTTCTATTTCGTTATATACATTTTCAGGTTTAAATTTGTGAGAATGCACTGTCCATATGTTCTTGTAGAGTTGTGATTCTTTTAAATAACTCTCATGTGGGCATAACCCAGAACTTCTGTTTTCTAGCTGAATGAGAGAATTACCTTTGTCTCATCATTTGTTCATTTGTTTTTTTGCTTAACTAATAATGGAAGGTGGAAATGCTGTCTCCAATCATATGTTTACTTAAAATTTTTGTAATTGGATGGTTATAATGACAAAAGTCATGTGATTAATCCTATATTTTAATTTGGACTAAATTCTGATGATAATTCCATTATCTTTATGTATATGAAGACTAGCAATTCTGCATCTCTTTTTAGCGTTGTTTATGGCTAAAGGATAGTTGCTGGTATAATCCCAAAGAAACCATTCTATTATCCCGAGGAATGTTGAGATTTATAAATTACAAAGGTCACTTTTCTTAGAAAAGCACAATAAAAATTTTATTGCAATCCTTGTATATTCTGAATTTCAAGAGAAAATTAGGTTTGGATCCCTCAGCTTGCCCCACACATGGGTAATAGAGATCATTTTTCCAAGAAGTTGAGCATATTTTTTCCCTGATGATGCTCCCCCACTCCCATGGCAGACAAGAGGAGGTGGAGGAGGAGGAGGGGGAGGAGGAAGTGGAGGGGGGGAGGTGGAGGTGGAGGAGGGACCAAGGAAAGGTACAGAGGGACATTCTAAGCAAAGCAAAAGCACCCAGCAGCATGTGTTCCAGGGGTCAGGGTGGCCCATTCCAGTGCAGGTGCAAGGCTCAAGTTCTCTCATCCAGTAAGTTACTGTGGCTTATGGTCATTACATGGCAGTGAAGTGTGCAATGTGTATTTTTTGGCAAGGACTAGAGGACATGTTTGAGATTTATTCACCCTTCCAGTGGAGTATTATAGCTCTTAAAAATGTTTTTGAAGAAGGTTTAATGAAGCAAAAAACAGACCTTATATATTCAATGAATAAAATGTGTTACAAATTTCGTTTGATCACATATACTCACACATACACACAGAAACATACACCACCTATACAAGGCTGGAAGGAATACAGCAAAATATTAATGATTATATCTGGGTGGTGGGAATATGAGTAATTTTCTTCTACTTATTTACAGCTTCCAAACTTTCTATGATTAGTTTTATAATCAGTTTTTTAAAAGTTGGTCTAAAAGAACTAATGGATAAACAGGAAACTAAGCCTTCTGTTGGCATAATACCTTTGTTATGGTCTCTCTTTTTTCTTTCCTTGAATCTCTAAGTCATAGGGATTACTGCTTTTCACTAAGAAGTGAGAAGCTGTGAAGGAATTTTCACAACAATTAATATCCCACTTGATCACAAGGCTATGTGAAAAGTAAGTTTTACCATACAAGTTGTGAATGAATGAAATTAGCTACTTATGACCTTTCAGAAAGCTCTCCCAGGTTCCCAGACTTAGTGTGTGTAGTTGTACTGGAACTTTGCTCAAACCATACCTATAACTCTGAGGTGTGATTCCCTCCCCCTCCCCCCCCCCAGAATGAAGGTGAAAGGCAGAGGAATCACCTGCTTGCTGGTCTCCTCCGTGATGTGCCTGGTGGCCAGCCCTGGGGGCAAGGCCTGTCCTCGCCGCTGTGCCTGCTACATTCCTACAGAGGTGCACTGCACGTTTCGGTACCTGACCTCTGTCCCGGACAGCATCTCACCCGATGTGGAGCGCATTAATTTAGGGTGAGTTGGGGCCCTTGTCCCTTTCTCAAAGAGAGATCACACTGATGCTTTGTCCCCAAAATAGCAAAACAAAACTTGTGAATTTAGGAGATGAACCAAAATTGTTCTAACAGTGTTTCTCATCTGAAATAAGCACAGGAAGATCTTAAGTTTGTAAGGGAAAATAAGCAACATTTTCCTGGTAAACTTTTACTAGGAGAAAGTTCTAGAACCTGAAATCACTCTCCGTAGGATGGGAGGCCCAAGATTACAGAAGAACTTCATTCTGGCTATCTTTTTGCTGGAAAATAGCATCTGTTAAGAATTAGACAAGATAATATGACACTGGAAGTGTCCTTCTATATATAAAAGATATATATGAAAAGTTGGTTAGATCCTTTAGTAAGGCCCTTGGACTTCTTTTCATGCAAAGTGACTTATTTAAAATTCTTTCAAAAATGTAAACCTAATTAAATCTGCTAAAAGGTGACTATATTTTAAAGTTTCGCGAAAAACTGTGGTGTATGTGTGTGTGTATGCACATGAGGTTAGATTTAACATCATGTATTTGATAATAGTGAGCACCTACTACATGCCAGGGATACAACAATGAACAAGATGTATTATTCACTTCTAGAAGCTAGAGTGAAATGAAGAAGACAGATGTACAATCAGTACAATTAGTAAGAACCATCAGAGTGCATACAAACTACCTTGGAACCATCACTAATGATAATAGCTAACACTGATTGGGCCCTTACCGTGATCTGGCACTGACCGAAGACTCTCCATGTATTCACTCAATCCTCAGAACACCTTTTAAGTCGCTTCTATTATTTGCATTTTATAGATGAAGAAATGGAGGCTTAGAAAGATTGCTGATTTTACCCAGGGTTGACCGACTACCAAGGCCTAAGTTCATAATCCTAGCCAAACTATTTGGCCAAACTCTTTGGTTAAGAGTCCAGGTTTCTTAACCACTACTTTATAGTGAGAAATTCTACCTGGAAAAGCAAGGGGTGGGGGCGGGCATGTCCTCAAAGAACAGGCTGGGCCTGACCAGGAGTCACAAGTAGAGAGAGGTCGAGTCAAGGGCATCCCAAGCTGAAGGAACAGTATATGCAGAAAGGGTCGAAAATGAGGAGGGATGTGCTTGTCCTGGGAAGGGGAATGTGGACAGTGTAACCAAGACTGCCAGGACCGGGGAGTGAGTGGACCTTCTGTGGCATCTGATGAATCTCAATATATATCAAGCGTTTGATTTTCTCCTTTGAGCACAGGTTATAAAAAGGGAGGTATTGGGGCACCTGAGTGGCTCAGTTGGTTAAGAGTCTGCCTTCGGCTCAGGTCACAATCCCGGGGTCCTGGGATCGAGCCCCGCATTGGGCTCTCTACTCAGTGGGGAGCCTGCTTCTCCCTCTCCCTCTGCCCCCATCACATGCTCGCTCTCTCTCTTTCTCAAATAAATAAAATCTTTAAAAAAAAAAAATAAAAAGGGAGGTACAGGCTTTGTGTGTGGACGTGTGCGCGCACACTGTTGCTTTGATATCTGAACGGCAGCTGACAGGCCTAGCTTATGCCTGACCTTTTAATTTCAGGTACAACAGCTTGGTTAGACTGACAGAAACAGATTTTTCTGGCCTGAACAAATTGGAGTTGCTAATGCTGCACAGCAACGGCATTCATACAATCCCGGCTAAGACCTTCTCAGACTTGCAGGCCTTGCTGGTAAGACCGGGGAGGGGAAGGTGCAGGTTCAAGAGGCGAGATGTACCCTTGAATGCTGACCATTCCAGTGGAACCCAAAAATCAACATTCTGTGTATGAGAGGGAGACCTCAAAGGAGGATGTCCAAGACTGAGTGCTCTTTAAATGCAATAGTATGTGGAAATTAGAATAATAAGAAAATTCTGAGGCATTTTCTCAGATCTAGGCTAATAGGAAAAAAAAAAATCAATACCCAGGGATTACTACACCTTTAAAATTTAATCCAGAAAGGCTACTTCTAGTCCTGTTCATCTGGGATTTGCTGTCTTAGACAGAAGTTAGCTTTCTATACATAAATATACTTTTAAAATTTTTACTTGTTCAAAAAATTTTGAGAAGTTATGGGGACTTCTAAAAATACATCAAATATTACAAGAATTATCACTCCAGTAAGTGACAAAGTAAAGATAAAACACATCTAGGGATAAGAAAAAAGGGGATCATGGGGAAATGTATATGGAAAGATCAGTATGTCTGATACATATGTAGG
This sequence comes from Leptonychotes weddellii, assembly GCF_054177405.1. Lineage (NCBI taxonomy): Eukaryota > Metazoa > Chordata > Mammalia > Carnivora > Phocidae > Leptonychotes > Leptonychotes weddellii. The sequence goes on along the minus strand of NC_138369.1, from coordinate 92,032,925 downwards.
ACTTAAAGATTTTGAGAAGCTAACTCACAATTGAAGATGCCTATCAAATTTTTTAAATACATGAAAAAAAAGCTGTTCAGGAAAAGTACAACCATATGTGATTTATTCTTTAAAAAACATTTTTACCACTGTGTATTTGACATACAATATTATACAAGTTTCAGGTGTACAATATAAGTGCTTCAACATTTATATACATTAGGAAGTGATTATGATAAATCTAGCTACCATCTGTCATGGTACAAAGTTGTTACAGTATTGTTAACTATATTCCCTATGCTGTACATCACATTCCTATGATTTATTTATTTTATAGCTGCAAGCTTGTAACTTTCAATCCCCTTACCCTATTTTCCCCACCCCACCCCACCCCGGCCCCTTACCCTATTTTCCCCACCCCACCCCCTCCCCGGCAAATACCAGAATGTTCTCTGTACCTATGAGTCTGTATCTTTTTTGTTTTTTGGAATCCACAAATAAGTGAAATTTTATGGTGCTTGCCTTTCTCTGACTTACTTCATTTAGCATACTATCCTTTATTCTATCCATGTTATCACAAATGGCAAGATTTTATTCTTTTTTATGACCAAATAATATTTGTGTGTGTGTAGACACACATATACATATATACATATACATCTTCTTTATCTATCTGTTGATGGACACTTAGGTAGCTTCCATACCTTGCTATTGTAAATAATGCCGCAGTAAACATAGGGGTGCATATATTTTTTTGAATTAGTGTCTTCATTTTGTCCAGATAAGTATGCAGAAGTGGAATTGCTGGATTGTATGGTAGTTCTAATTTTAATTTCTTGAGCCATCTCCATACTATTTTCCACAGTTGCTGCACTCTTTGTATTCCCACCAAGAGTGCACAAGAGCTCCCTACCTCTAACATCCTCACCGACACCTGTTGTTTCCTGTGTTGTTAATTTTAGCCATTCTGACAGGTGTAAGGAGATCCCTCACTGTGGTTTGGCTTTGCATTTCCCTGATAATAAGTGATGTTGAGCATCTTTTCAAGTGTCTGTTGGCCATCTGGATGTCTTCCCTAAAAGAGATCTGTCTATTCATGTCTTCTGCCCATTTTTTAAATTGGATTATTTGTTTTTGGGGTGTTGAGTTTTATAAGTTCTTTGTATATTTTGGATACTAACACTTTATGGGATATGTCATTTGCAAATATCTTCTCCCATACCATAAATTTTGCCTTTTAGTTTTGTTGATGGTTTCTTCACTGTGCAGAAGCTTGTGTGTGTGTGTGTGTGTGTGTGTGTGTGTGTGTGTGTGTGTGTAGTCCCAATTGTTCATTTTGATTTTTGTTTCCCTTGCCTCAGGGTACCTATCTACAAAAAAGCGCTAGGGCTAATGTCAGGGAAATGTCTGGCTGTGCTCTCCTCTAGGGTTTTTATGGTTTCAGGTCTCACATTTAGGTCTTTAACCCATTTTGAATTTATTTTTGTCTATTGTGTAGGAAAGTCATCCAGTTTCACTCTTTTGCATGTGGCTCTCCAGTTTTCCCAACACCATTTGTTGAAGAGATTATCCTTTTCCCACTGGATATTCTTTCATGCTTTGTTGAAGATTAATTGACCATATAACTGTGGGCTTATTTCCAGGTCTTCTATTCTGTTCCATTGATCTTTATGTCTATTTTTTGTGCCAGTACCATACTGTTTTGATGGCTTATAGTTTTATAATATAACTTGAAGTCCAGAATTGCAATGCCTCCAGCTTTGCTTTCCTTTTTCAAGATTGCTTTCACTATTTGGGGTCTTTTGTGGTTCTACTCAAATTTTAGGATTGTTTGTTCTAACTCTGTGAAAAATGTTGATATGTTGATAGGGATTGCATTAAATGTGTAGATTGCTTTGGGCAGTATGGTCATTCTAATAACATTTGTTCTTCCAAACCCTGAACATAAAATGTCATTCCACTTCTTTGTGTCCTTTTCCATTTCTTCATTAATGTATTATAATTTTCAGGTACAGGCCTTTCAGCTCTTTGGTTAGGCTTATTCCTAACTATCTTATTGTTTTTGGTGCAATTGTAAAAGGAATTGTTTTCTTAATTTCTCTTCTGCTTCATTATGGGTGTATAGTAATGCAACAGATTCCTGTATACTGATTTTATATCCTGTGATTTGACTGAATTATCAGTTTTAACAATTTTTTGGTGGAGTCTTTCAGGTTTTCTATATATAGAATTATGTCATCTGCAAATAGTGAACGTTTCATTTCACCTTACCAGTTTGGATGCCTTTTATTTCTTTTTGTTGTCTGACTGCTGTGGCTAGGACTTCCAATACTGTGTTGTATAAAAGTGTTGAGACTGGACATCCATGTCTTGTTCCTGACCTTAGGGGAAGGGCTGTCCATTTTTCCCCACTGAGGATAATGTTGGCTGTGGGTTTTTCATATATGGCCTTATGTTAAAGTATGTTCCCTCCAAACCTACTTTGTAGAGGGTTCTTATCATGAATGGATGTTGTACTTTGTCAAATGTTTTTTCTGCATCTATTGAAATGATCATATAGTCTTATCCTTTCTCTTATTGATGTGATGTGATGTTGATTGATTTGCAAATATTGAACCACTCTTGCAACCCAGGAATAAATCCCACTGGATCAGGGTGAATGATTTTTTTAATGTATTGTTGGATTTGGTTTGCTAATATTTTGTTGAGGATTTTTGCATCTATGTTCATCAGAGATATTGGCCTGTAGTTCTCTTTTTTTCTGGTGTCTTTATCTGGTGTTAGTATCAGGGTAATGCTGCCCTCATAGAATGAATTTGGAAGTTTTCCTACTTTTTCTGTTTTTTGGAGTAGTTTGAAAACAGTAGGTATTAACCCTTTGTTAAATGTTTGGTAGAATTCACCTGTGAAGTCCTCTATCTGGTCCTGGACTTTTGTTTGTTGGGAGCTTTTGGACTACTCATTCAATTTCTTGCTGGTTATTGGTCTGTTCAAGTTTTCTGTGTCTTCCTATTTCAGTTTTGGTAGGTTTTATGTTTCTGGGAATTGATCCATTTCTTCTGGGTTGTCTAATTTGTCGGCATATAGTTTTTCATAATATTCTAATTGTATTTCTGTGGTATTGGTGGTTATTTCTCCTCTCTCATCTGTTATTTTATTTATTTGGGTCCTTTCTCTTTTCTTTTTGATAAGTCTGTCTAGAGGTTTATCAATTTTATTGATTTTTTTCATAGAACCAACTTCTGGTTTCGTTGTATCTGTTCTATTGTTTTTTTAGTTCCTATATCATTTATTTCTGCTCTAATCCTTGTTATTTTCTTTTTTCTGCTAGTTTTGGGTTTTGTTTTTTTCTGTAGCTCCTTTAGGTGTAAGATTAGGTTGTTTATATGAGATTTTTCTTCTTGAGTTATGCCTGTATTGCTATAAACTTCCCTCTTAGAACTGTGTTTGCTGCATCCCAAAGGTTTTAGACCATTGTGTTTACATTTTCATTTGTTTCTTTGTACTTTTTTATTCCTTGATTTCCTGACCCATTCATTGTTTAGTAGCATGTTATTTGACCTCCATGTATTTGTGCTCATTCCAGACTTTTTCTTGTGGTTGACCTCTAGATTCATAGTGTTGTGGTCAGAAAAGGTACATGGTATGACTTCAGTCTTTTTGTATTTGTTGAGGCTGGTTTTGTGGCTTAATATGTATCCTGTTTTAGAGAATGTTTCATGTGCACTTGAAAATGTGTATTCTGCTGTTTAAGGAGGGAATGTTCTAAATATATCTGTTAAATCCATCTGGTCCGGTCTGTCATTCAAAGCCATTGTTTCCTTGTTTATTTTCTGTTTAGATGATCTGTCCATTGATGTAAGTGGGGTGTTAAAGTCCCCAACTATTACTGTATTATTTTAGATTAGTTCTGTCATTTGTTATTAACTGTTTTATGTATTTGGGTGCTCCCATGTTGGCTGCATAAATATTTACAATTGTTATGTCCTTGTTGGATTGTTGCCATTATTATTATATAGTGCCCTTTGTTGTCTCTTGTTACAGTCTTTGTTTTAAAGCCTATTTTACCTGATATAAGTATTGCTACTCCAGCTTTCTTTTGACATCCATTTGCATAATAAATGGTTCTCCATCCCCTCACTTGCAATCTGCAGCTGTCTTTAGGTCTAAAATGAGTCTCTTGTAAGCAGCATGTACTGGGTCTTTTTTTTTTTTTTTTTTTAATCCATCTGTCACCCTGCATCTTTGATTGGAGCGTTTGGCCCATTTAAATTCAAAGTGATTATTGAGAGATAAATACTTATTGCCATTTGATTATTTGTTACGTAGTTGTTTCTGAAGATTTTCTCTGATCCTTTCTTTCATGGTTTGCTGGTTTTCTTTAGTGAGATTTTTGGATTTCTTTCTACTGATTCTTTGCATATGTATTAGTGGTATTTTGATTTGTTGTTACCATTAGATTTGTACATAACATCTTCTACATGTAGTAGTCTGTATTAAGTTGATGGTCTTTTAAGTCTGAACCCATTCTTTACTCCTCTGGTCCCCATGTTTTAGGTATATGGTATCATATTTTATGTCATTTTATTGTGTGAGTTCTTCGACTGGTTTTTTATATAAATATTCATTTTTACTGCTTTTTTGTTTTCTACCTTCATACTGTCATTTTTGGTCTTTTCTTTCCACTCAAAGAGTTCCCTTTAATATTTCTTGCAAAACTGCTTTGATGGTCATGAACTTCTTTAGTTTTTTGGGGGAAACTATTTCTCCTTCTATTATAAATGCTAGCCTTGCTGGACAGAGGTTTTTCCCATTCACCAATTTGAATATATGCCACTTCTTTCTGGCTTGGAAAGTTTCTGCTGAAAAATCTGCTGACAGCCTAGGTAGGGGGGGGGTTCCTTTGTATGTAACTGTCTTCCTTTGTCTTGCTACTTTTAAATTTTTTTCTTTATCACTGTATTTTGCCATTTTAATTAAAGTACATCTTGGTGTGGATCTGTTATTGTTGATTTTGTTGGGGGTTCTCTGTGCCTCCTAGATCTGGATATCTGTTTCCTTCCTGAGATTAGGGAAGTTTTCAGCTATTATTTCTTCAAATAAATTCTCTGCTCCAATTTCTCTATTCTTCCTCTGGGACTCCTATAATAAAAATGTTATTACATTTGATGGAGTCACTGAGCTCCCTAAGTCTATTTTTGTTCTGCATAATTCTTGTTTCTCTCTTTTGTTTAGCTTGATTACTTCCCATTACTCTGTCTTCTAGGTCATTAATATGTTCCTCTGCTTCTTCCTGTGTGCTGTTCATTACATCAACTGTGTTTCTCATTTTGTTTATTGAGCCCTTTATCTGTGCTATGTTATTCCTTATCTCTGTGTTAATGGTGTCACTGATGTCCTCCATTCTTTTCTCCAGTCCAGTGAGAATCCTTATGATCATTGCTTTAAATTCTCCATCAGGCATGTTACTTATATCTGTTTGCCTTAGAACTCTGGCAGTGGCCTTGTCCTGTTTTTTCATTTGTGACAAATTCCTTTGTCTTCTCATTTTGTCTAAGTCTTTGTGCCTGTTTCTCTGTGTTAGGAAAGTCAGCTATGTCTCCTGTTATTGAGGGTAGTGGCTTTATGAAGAAGAGTTCCTGTAGTGCCCTGCAGTGTAGTGCCTCCTGTTCCCCAGGGCGTGGAGCCTCCAGGAGTATCTCCAGTGTGCTGCATGAGCTCTGCTATTGTGTCGTGGCTGCTTTATCCTTCGGGCCAGTTGTCTGCAGAGGCTCTGTCTGTTGTTGGCAGTGTGTGGTCCCTGGCCTAAATGTGGTGTGTTTTAAGTAAGCGTGCTCTGGTTTGCTTGTGAAATGAGACCTGTCGCCCCTGCCACCAGAACTGAAGCTACACAAAACTCTCAGGTCAAGAGACATGGGGTTGGCAGGGGTTTGAGCTGGTCTTCTGAGGGAGGCAGCCCACTGCCCTGGGACTGAGGCAAGCTTGACTGGGAAGGGCAGTTCTGGAGCTCAGGCAGGTGGGGCTTGGTGTAAGCAAGTTAGGTAGTGAGTACTGGTGCTGCCTTGGTTCCCACAGGTGGCCCTGTGCTTATGCTGAGGTGCAGGGGAGGGAAATAGAGCCTTCCAGTTTCTTTGTTCCTGGACGAGTCTCTCTGTGAACACTGCACCTCTGGGACATAAACCTCTCGTTGCACCCCAGGCACTCTTCAGATCCACAGTATATGTCTGTGGGCTGTTCGCCCTTGCTTCTTTCCAAGTAAAGCCTCAATGCCTTCCAATCTCTCCCAGAACTGAGCACACCAACCCTTAAAACTCCAGGTTTAAAGCCCTGCTAGTTGCAAGAACTCACAAAATTCGGGCCCTCTCACTTTCCAGGCCAGTTGCTATGGGCATTCATTTTCCCCATGCATTCCCCTGTTGGTCTGTCTTTTGCCCTTCTCCATGACTGCAGCTCCCCACCACAGCAGCCACAATCCATACCTCTCCCAAGCTGCATCTCTGTACTTTCTATCTTCTTCGATGTGGCCTCTTCTCTACCTTCAGGTATGGAGTTTGTTCTGCCAGTCTTCAGATGGATTTCTGAGGGTTTTAGGATGATTTGATAGTTATCTAGTTGTATTTGTGGGATGAGAAGAGCCTAGGGTCCTCCTACTCCACTGCCATCTCCCCCTTACACCTGAATGAATTTAAAAATTTTAAGAAGATCTAATATACCAGGGAGATTATAACTATAACCAAAATAATTTCCAATGTGTAGAGGGCACTTCAGAGCCATGGTCCACAAGACTCATATGAATCAAAATCAAGTAGGTCAAATAAAAACCCCCGTTGAAGGAGTTACCTTTTTAAGCCAAATCGTCTGTTAGTGATTTTATGTAATTGAGTTTCAACTTCCCCCAGAAGTGTTAATTCAGGTGCAGCAGGTTGTGTTGACCATAGGACAGATATATCCTTGCTCAGCTAAAAGATAGTCAAGGGCTATCCTATTATCAAGAACTATGTTGGCCAGAGAGCCTAAGAATCTTTGTTGGGCAGCTCTTGTCTTAGCAATGGAATCTGCAGTATCTTCGCGAGTTAAGAAGAAGTTCCTGATCATATCTTTATTTATTTTCACTCCTAACTAGGGAAGTATGGCCCTGCCAAAGAAAGCAATTCCTGAATTATGAATGCCTCCTCATAGGTCTTTTCTAACTCAGTGATGTAAATACAGGAGAGTTAACTAATGAAGTATCTTAGTTGTCTATGGAGAGTTAAGGGCACAGTTAGATAACCTAGAAGGCATTGCCCAGCTTGTGTGCCAGCCATCTAGACATTCGTAGGCCCAAGAAGAATTATAACCATCACAGAAAAAGATAAATCCTGTTGGCACACAGACCATTACCATTAGGGAGGTACTATTAATGGATTTGTTCACAGGGACTGCTGCATTTGCTGGTTCAAGCCAAGAGTCAGTCAGGTTTTCAATGCATATAAGAAGAGAATCCCTAAACCTGAGAGTGTTGTTCTAAATGTCTTGCAAAGATGGGTGCTGCTGGTAAGTTCTCTTGGTGAGAACAGATATGATCTAGATAATCATGGGAATATGGGGGTGCAAACATATTAAGATTTACATAGGTATTTGTGTTTAGATAGGTAAGTACAGTCATTATTGGAGAAAGGTAAAAAGGCACTGGATATTCTGGCCATGCAAGTTGAACTTGGTAAGAGATTTCTAAGGAGGTGGGAGGGGCTGATTGTAGTCTGCAATGACACTGAGAATAGAAGAGGAATTACTTATAAGGAGTACCAGGAGATCTCTAGCATCAAGGATAGATAAAAAGCTTTGACAAATCCAGCAGTCTGAAAGGTTACTGCCCTTAGCAATGGCCTGGGAGATATGGATGATGGCATTATCTTTCCAGACCAATGCCAGAGTAAAGACAAGGAAAAGAAGGAGAAGGTTTTCTTGTTTAAAGTATGAAATTTTGATCTGTCATTTTGGGCAGAAGCCATCTACCTCAATGTCAGCTACCTCTCTTCCTTATCAATTTGATTCAGAAGTCTCCAGCATCTATACAGGAACAGATGTCAGGTGGAGCTCTCTTCAGCTGTGAGTATCGTATCCAATCCTTTGTAGTTTTGCAGCAATGCCAGGTTAGAAGCACTTGGTAAGGTCCCTTTCAATGGAGCTTGAGGACTATCTTCTGATAATGTTTCCAAAATACCTAATCACGACTCCAGATTGTGACTAACAGGGACCTTCCGATTGACATCTGGGAAGGTTTTTTTAACCTGTTGATGATAGGCTTAAGCATAAGACATTAGAGATTTACAGTGGCTGGTCATACCAGCACAAGATGACAATCAGCAGAAAGTTTATGCCAATAGGCACTGGTCTGCTGGTGACTCTCTTGTGTGGAATGGGTTTGTTTCTTAAAGGGAATATTGCAAATGGTCAGCAAGACAAAAGGCAATACCTTAGGCCAAAGAAGTCCAGTAACTTCAGCAGGTTTAGAGATTTTTAAGTTTGAGGATCATTAGTTCTTTCTGATGCCTGATGACTGAGGGTGATAAGAGCAATGATAATTCCAAGAAGTTTGCAAGGCTTTTGTTAAGGCTCATGATGTGCCTGCTGAAGTCAGTGCCTTGATCACTGGGGATTAGGGAAGGTACACCAATGAAAAACACATTGTCTAATAGTTTATTTGCTACTGTGAGGGCATCAGCCTTGTGGCAACGGAAAGCTTCAATCCATCCAGAAAACACACACATAAAATAACAAGAACATATTGATAACTCATACTAAGTGGCAGTTGAATGAAGTCCAGCTGCAGGTGTTCAGAGTGTCCAGAAGGAAGACTGAAGACTCTGGGAACAACAAGTTTATCCAGGATTATGAATTTAACAGGTCAGACATTGGTAGACTATCTTTGCAATTTTTTTTTTAAATTTTATTTATTTGACAGAGAGCACAAGCAGGGGGAGCAGAGGGAGAGGGAGAAGCAGACTCCCCACTGATCAGGAAGCCCGATACGGGGCTCGATTCCAAGACCCTGAGATCATGACCTGAGCTGAAGGCAGACATTAACCAGCTGAGCCACCTAGGAGCCGCTGCAATTTTTTTTTTTTAAGTAAGCTCCATGCCCAGCATGGACCCCAGTTCAGGGTTTGAACTCAAGACCCTGTGATCAAGACCTAGCTAAGATCAAGAGTCATACGCTTAACCGACTGAACCACCCAGGTGCTCCTGTCTTTACAACTTTATAGAAGTCTCTCCATCAATATCTATTCATAATTGAAGTCATTTTAAATGCACTACCATGGGTTAAGGAATGCAAAACACATGAAAAATGGGGTTTGTCAGGGAGCCAGGAAGAACTATCTTGGGTTCTTCCAGGAAGAACCATCTTTGGTTTCCCATGGGCCCAACTATTCACTTAATTTACAGCCTTTGTTTACCCATCTTAATTTCTCTGATTTGGAAGCAGACTGTTGCCATGTTACAAGGACATGAGGATGGCAAAAGTCTGGTAATGAGGGGCCATTTACTGCAGCAGCAGAAAGGATTCCATCTATAAGTGTCATAATTTTACAAATACAATAGAGAAGGCTTAGTATTACTTATTTGACAATGCTTCCCATGTAATTTACGAATCAAATAAGTCTAATTAGTTTAACAAATCCTTTGGAATATTCCAGGTCAATAAGACTTCATTTAGAATTTGATAATTAGGGGCACCTGGGTGGCTCAGTTAAGTGTCTGCCTTCAGCTCTGGTCATGATCCCAGGGTCCTGGGATCGAGCCCCGTGTTGGGCTCCCTGCTCAGCTGGGAGCCTGCTTTTCCCTCTCCCTCTGCTCCCCTGCTCCTGCTCTCTTGCTCAACCTCTATCTCAAATAAATTTTTAAAAATCTTAAAATGTATATATAAATTATATATCTGATATATAATATATATCATATATAAATTATATATTATATATAATATATAAATTATATATTATATGATATATTATATATAATATATAAATTATAAATAAAATTATATATATTATAACCATATATATCATTTTAAAGCACTTGCCTAAATAAAATCATAGACCATTATGAAATTTCACCTTTTAAGTATGAAGAAACTTTTACAATCTGTTATCAAAAGCAGACCAAAACCCCAAGAAAACTGTTCTTTTAACAGTGAGAAAATCAAATTCTAATTTTGTACCAACTTACTTTTAATATTAAAACTCATTTTTAAGTTCCTTTTAATTTAGCCAGCTTATTTATACATTAAAATTCATTTTCAAAGATTCTTCTTCCACAAACCTTCTACAACTCTTTTCTACATTCCAATTTTGCTTTGTTTTTCTTTTTTAAATGATTAGCCTCAAATTAGGACAAAATTACTTTCTTTTCCCTCAATATCAACAAAATGTATTACATTCTTTATACCTTATCTTAGCAAAAATATATCCTATTTTCCTGGCATATGAAGATGTTTCCCTTATTATTTCTATGAGCTTTATTTACATATACTATTTAGAATTCTTAACCCTTGGAAACCTTAATTTCTAGTGAAAAATAAGTAAGCAATTGTGAACTGTTTGTTATACTAACATTCCTTAAATTTGCAAATTTATGAATACATTGTATAATTCCTAGAAACATATACCTTATGCAGTTTTCCAATAGAGCACTAACATCCAAATATCTTAATTTTTCCGTAACAAGAAGCCAAAAGTAGATAAGCCTATGTTTAGTAGTTATTGTTTCATTTTTTTAATCTTATCAGGAAATGATCTAGATATTCAGTGAGTTCACCTTCACTCATCACTTAGCAAAACTTTAAGTTTTCAAGGTACCAAGAAGATTTGGAAAACTTTTAAAACTTTTTGTCTATTCAATCTATTTGTACTTGACAGTTATATCTAGATTACCCATGAAAACTTCATGAGACATCAAAGAAAATCAACTATCATTCTAAGTAATTTTTGCTGACAAATTGCAACAGATGTAACATGAATTAAGTAAATTTGGCAGAATAGAAGTGGATTATCTGTATTATATTCAAAGTTTGATAACTATAAAGACATGCCCGTTTTAATTAAACCAACAAACTTAAACTTGCTAAAGATCTTCCCAGATCAAGTAAATTTGAAAAACATTTTAGTTTGTTTCTATTATATTTGACAATTTAATTCATATAAGCATTTAATTTTCTTTAAGCCAATTCAATAGAGCTCTTGTACACATTAATTTTAGCAATACCATCTGGAGGTAGAAAATACCATATATCTACAACACACATATATGACACACATGAACATAGAAACAGATGTAGAGAACTTATACCTTCTGTTTTTAAATTACTGCCATGAAATAGGTACAAAACTCATTTATTATAAAAGTTGAATCTAAATTTGTTTCTCTGGTAGATGGAATAAATTAAACTTACTTGACAATAAAGTTATTAAATCTTTTCAAATACCTATTCCGGTGTCAGCTGGGACAAATAGTAAATATTTCTGGCAGTATTAAATTCCTGAGGTATTGTCAAAGATGGTGAAAAGATACTATTATCACAAGATCTACAGTCTCTCCCAAAGATAGCCAAAGAAAGAACTAACAACCTATGTTTCCCAGGCAATCAAAAAGCCAAGCCAAGCTCCTAGGATATAAAAAAAAAAAAAGACAAGAAGGCAATAGTTATTCCTAGAAGAAAGGATCAATAACCAGTTGGTCTGGATTTGGAAAGGATGGGCCAATGTGAAATTTTATTTGTTTCTCTTGACTGGGCTCAGGAAATAATCGATTTACAAAAACTCTTGAGAATCCTCTCTAGGTTTAAGACATTCTTTAACTATGGCCTTTGACCAAGGAGTGAAAGATAATCTGAAGAGGATTGACTATATCCTTGGATGGTCTTATTTTAAAAAGGTAACTGTTTAATAGTCTCTTCAGAATGGATGTCAGTCTTACAGTCTTTAAGGTAATTTTCTCTCTCTTTTTTTTTTTTTTTTTAAGACTTGAGAGAGAGAGACAGAGTGAGTGGGGGCGGGGGGCAGAGGGAGAGGGAGAAGCAGACTCCCCACTGAGCAGGGAACCAGATGGCTGGGCTCGATCCTAGGACCCTAAGATCATGACCAGAGCTGAAGGCAGACACTTAACTAATTCAGCCACCCAGGTGCCCCTCTCTTTAATTTTTCATTAATGCTTTGCAATGAATCTTTCAATGAATCTGCAATTCAAAATTTTGGAATTTTGAAATCTTTTGGAGGCTTCTGAATCCCAATTGAAATAGGTATCCCTTTCTGTTTCATTTGGGAACCCTTGCTTCCAAGGGCACTTCTTAAATGACACATAATTGGAACATTCCCCATAATGACCATTGTATTTTAGGTTATTAATTCCCTTGAGGGTTGACAGAAGCTTGGTTGGACCCTAGCCACAAATGGAGTTAACCCACATTTCTGTCTGGCCTTATTTTGGGGCCACCAACCTGATGGTTACCAAACCAAGTTCCTCAGGACACAAAACAATCTTAGTAAAATTTTGCTGTTTTTTCTAGATATCTGCAACTTCTGAGGCTATAGTTCCTAGACATAAAATAACCAGGTGTACCGGAAGGTGGCCCACTTAAGAGTTTAAGGATGTCATTAGCTAAGGCTTTGAGTTTCTCGGAGCCAAACTAATGCCTAAAAGGAATATTTTGACATAATTGTAAATGAGATTATTTCTTTAATTTCTCTTTCTGCTATTTCCTTATTAGTGTATACAAATGCAATAGATTTCTGTGTTTTATGTTTGGATCCTGCAGTTTTACTGAATTCATTTATTCTAATAGTTTTTTGATGAACCTTTACAGTTTTCTATATGAAGTATCATGTCATCTGCAAATGGAGAGTTTTACTTATTCTTTTCCAATTTGGATCATTTCTATTCCTTTCTCCTGTCTGATTGCTATGCCTAGAGCTTCAAGTACTATGTTGAATAAAAAATGGTAAGAATGCATATAGCTTGGATTGTTGCTGATTTTAAAGGAAAAACTTTCAGCTTTCTACCATTGAGTATGATGTTAGCTGTGGGTTTGTCATATGGCCTTTGTTATGCTTCAATATGTTTCCTTTATAACCACTTTGTTGAGGGCTTTTATTATAAATAGCTGTTTAATTTTATCAAATACTTTTTTTTTGCATCTATTAAGATGGTCATATGATTTTTATCATTTCTGTTAATGTGGCATATCATGTTGATTTGCGGATGTTGAATTATCCTTGCATCCCTGGAATAAATCCCAGTTGATCATGGTGTAGGAGTCTTTTAATGTCATGTTGAATTCACTTTGCTAATATTTTATTGAGGATTTTTGCATCTATGTTTATCAGTGATATTGGCCTGTAATTTTATTTCTTATAATGTTCTTGTCTGGTTTTGGTACCAGGGTAATACTAGCCTTATAAAATGAATTTGTAGGCATTTCTCCTGGCCTTTGGTTCATAGTTTTTTCATTACTGATTCATTTTCACTACCGGTAATCTGTCTGTTCAGGTTTCCTATTTCTTTCTGATTAAGTTTTGGAAGATTGTTTCTAGGAATTAATTCATTTCTTCTAATTTGTCCCATTTATTGGCATAAGACTTTTTGTAGTTGTTTAATGACCTTTTGTAATCTGTGGTTGTAACTTCTCTTTAACTTGTGATTTTATTTACGTGGGCCTTTTTCCTTGGTGAGTCTGGCAGAATTTTATCAATTTTGTTCATCTTTTTAAAAAAAATCAGCTCTTAATTACATTGGTTTTGTTTTTGTTTTTTAGTCTCCATCTCATTTATTTCTACTCTGACCTTTATTATTTTCTTTATTCTTCTAACTTTAGATTTTGCTCTTTTCCTAGCATCTTTAGGTGTAAAGTTAAATTGTTTATTTGATAAGTTTGTTTGTTTCTTCTGATGGGCCTGTATCATTATAAACTTTCCTTTAGAATTCCTTCTGCTGTGTCACAAAGATTTTGGAACATCGTTTTTTTATTTTTGTCTCCAGGTATTTTTGTATTTCCTCTTTGATTTCTTCATTGACTCATTGGTTATTTACTAACATGTTGTTTAGTTTCCAGGTGTTTTTCTTTCCATTTTTCTTCTCATTGATTTCTAGTTTTACACCATTATGGTCAGAGAAGATGGTTGATATGATTTCCATCTTCTTAAATTTATTGAGACTTGTTTTATGGCCTAACATGTGCTCTATCTTGGAGAGTGTTCCATGTGCACTTGAAAACAATGTGTAGTCTATTGTTTTCAGATGGAATGTTCTGTACATATCTGATCGATCAGTCTGGTCTAATGTGTCATTCAAACCATTGTTTCCTTGTTGATGTTCTGTCTGGATTATCTATCCATTGGTATAAGTGGGTGTTAGAGTCCCCTACTATTATTGTATTAGTGTTAATTTCTTCCTTTATGTCTATTAATATATTATACATAAATGCTTTATGTATTTAGGTGCCCCTGTTTTTAGTGCATATTTACAATTGTTATATCCTCCTGTTGGATTCGTCCCTTTATCATTATGTAATGACCTTCTTTGTCTCTTATTTATTTGTATACATCGTTGAATTTAATTGTGGTGAAATATAAAATTTACCATTTTAACCATTTTTAAATGTATAGTTCAGTGACATTAAGTACCTTCACATTATTGTGCAACTATCACCACCATTCATCTCCAGAACTTTTTCATCTTCTCAAAATAAAGCTCTATATTCATTAAATAATAACTCCCTATTCTTTCCCCCCCAGCCCTTCATAACCAGTATTCTTTCTTTCTCTTTGAGTATTTTATGTTCCTCATATAAGTGGTATCTTAACAATATTTGTCTTTTTGTGACTATTTCACATAGCATATCTTCCATATTCATGCATGTTGTAGCATGCATCAAAATTCCATTCCTTTTTATCTTTTATTTAAGTATTATATCTTATTAAAATTTTTAAATATATTTTTAATTCAGTATAATTAACATGCAGTGTTACATTTCAGGTGTATAATATAGTGATTGAACAGTTCTATACATTACTCAGTGTTCATCATGTTAAGTGTACTCCTAATCCCCTTCACCTATTTCACCCATCCCTAACCCCAACCTCCCCTCTGATAACCATCAGTTCTCTATAATTAAGAGTCTATTTTTAGGTTTGTCTTTTTTCTTTGTTTAGTTTCTTAAATTCCATGTGTGAGTAAAATTGTATGGTATTTGTCTTTCTCTGGCTTATTTCACTTTGTGTGTGTGTGTGTGTGTGTGTGTGTGTGTGTGTGTGTGTATCCATTCATTTATCAATAGAAACCTGGGTTTTTTCCATATCTTGGTTATTGTAAGTAGTGCTGCAGTAAACATAGGGATGCATATATGTTTCTGAGTTAGTGGTTTTGTATTCTTTGGGTAAATAGTAGTGGAATTACTGGAACATATGGTAGTTTTACTTTAATTTTTTCTCAGGAACCTCCATGTTTTCCATAGTGGCTACACCACTTTACATTCCCACCAACAGTACACAAAGATGCCTTTTTTCCACATGCTTGCCAACACATGTTTGTTGTGGTTTAGATGGTAGCCATTCCTGGCAGTTGTGAAGCGATATCTCATTGTGGTTTTTATTTGCATTTCTCTGATAAGTGATGTTGAACATTTTTTCATATGTCTGTTGAGCATCTTTACATGTGTCTGTTGGCCATTTGTATGTCTTCTTTGGAGAAATGTCTGTTTGTGTCTTCTGCCCATTTTTAATTGGATTACTTTTGGGGGCAGGTGTTGAGTTGTAGAAGTTCTTTATATTTATTTGGATACTAACCCTTTATCAGCTGTGTCATTTGTAAGTATCTTCTCCCATTCTGTAGGTTGTCTTTTAGTTTTGTTGATGGCTTCCTTTGCTATGCAGAGGCTTCTTATGTTGATATAGTCCCAATAGTTCATCTTTGGTTTTGTTTCCTTTGCCTCAGGAGACATATCTAGAAAAATGTTGCTATGGCTAGTGTCAGAGAAATTACTGCCTGTGCTCCCTTCTAGGATTTTTATGGTTTCAGGTCTCATTTAGGTCTTTAATTCATTTTGAGTTTATTTTTGTATATGATATAAGTGGTCGAGTTTTCCCAACACCATTTGTTGAAAAGACTTTTTACTTTTATATATTCTTGCCTCCTTTGTCATAGAGTAATTGACCATATAAACATGGGTTTATTTCTGGGCGCTCTATTCTGTTCTGTTGACCTATGTGTCTATTTTTTTTTGTGTGTGTGCCAGTAGCATACTGTTTTGATTACTACAATTTTGTAGTGTATCTTAAAACCTGGGATTGTGATACCTCCAGTTTTGTTCTTCTTTTTCAAGATTGCTTTGGCTATTGAGGGTCTTTTGTGGTTCCATACTGTGAAAAATGCTGTTAGTATTTTGACGGGGATTGCATTAAATTTATAGGTTGCTTTGGGTAGTATGGACATTTTAACAATATTTGTTCTTCCAATCCATAAGCATGGTGTATCTTTCCATTTCTTTGTGTCCCTTCAATTTCTTTCATTAGTCTTTTGTAGACCTGTTTCCAGAGTACAGCTCTTTCACTTCATTGGTTATGTTTATGTGTAGGTATTTTGTTATTTTAAGTGCAATTATAAATTGGATTGTTGTCTTAATTTCTCTTTCTGCTACTTCACTATCCTATATCCTATCCAACAGATTCCTGTATGTTAATTTTGTATCCCACAACTTTATGGAATTTACTTATCATGTCATCGGCAAATAGTGAAAGTTTCACTTCTGCATTACCAATTTGGATGCCTTTTATTTCTTGTCTGATTGCTGTGGCTAGGACTTCAATACTATGTTGAATAAAAGTGGTGAGAGTGGACATCCTTGTCTTGTTCCTGATCTTAGGGGAAAAGCTCTGTTTTTCCCCAATGAGCATGATGCTAGCTGTAGGTTTTTCATATATGGCCTTTCTATGTTAAGGGTTTTTATCATGAATGGATGTTGTACTTTGTCAAATGCTTTTTCTGTATCTATTGAAATGATCATATAGTGTTTGTCCATTCTCTGGCTGATGTCACGTATCATGTTGATTGATTAGCAAATTTTGAACTAGCCTTGCATCCCAGGAATAAATCTCACTTGATCATGGCTATCATGGCTTATTTTTAAAATTTATTTATTTTTTTTACTGTATTGTTGGATTCAGTTTGCCAATAATTTGTTGAGGATTTTTTGCATCTATGTTCATCAGAGTATTGGCCCTTAGTTCTCTTTTTTTGTAGTGTCTCTATCTGGTTTTGGTATAAGGGTAATAATGCTGGCTCATAGAATGAATTTGGAAGCTTTCCTTTCTCTGCTATTTTTTTGGAATAGTTTGAGAAGATTAGGTATTAACTCCTCTTTACGTGTTTGGTGATGTTAACCTGTGAAGTCATCTGGTCCTAGACCTCATTTTATTGGGTGGTGTTTTTTAATTACTAATTCAATTTCATTGCTAATGGCAATGAAACAGATTAATCAGTTTCTGCAAATTTTCTCTTTCTAGGAGTATTGGGAAGCTATATGTTTCTAGGAATTCCTCCATTTTTTTCTAGGTTGTCCAATTTCTTGGCAAAAAATTTTTCATACTTTCTTATAATCCTTTGTATTTCTGTGGTGTTTCTCTTCTTTCATTTCTGATTTTATTTGAATCCTCTTTTTTTTTTTTTATGAGTCCAGCTAAAGCTTTATTAATTTTGTTGATCTTTTCAAAGCAGTGGCTCCTGGTCTCATTTATCTGTTCTATTGTGGGTTTTTTGTTTGTTTTTTAGTTTCTATTTCATTTATTTCTGCTCTAATCTTTATTATTTCCTTCCTTTCTTGTATTGATTTGGGGTTTTGTTCTTTTTCTAGCTCCTTTAGTTGTAATATTAGATTATTTAAGATTTTTCTTGCTTCTTGAAGTAGGCCTGTATTGCTATAAATTTTTTCTCTTAGAACAGCTTTTGCTTTATTCCAAAGATTTTGGGCTGCTGTGTTTCGTTTTCATTGTGTTCATGTATTTTTTTATTTCTCTTTGATTTCTTGGTTGACCCATTCATTGTTGAGTAGCATGTTCTTTAAACTCCACGAATTTGTGTTCTTTCCAGATTTTTTTCTTGCGGTTGATTTCTAGTTTCATAGTGTTGTAGTTAGAAAAGATGCATGGTAGGACTTCAGTCTTTTTTTAATTTGAGACTTGTTTTTTGGCCTATCATGATCTCTGGAGACCTTTCCATGTGACTTGAAAAGAATATGTATTCCACTGTTTTTGAATGGAATATTCTGAATATATCTGTTAGATCCATCTGGCCCAATGTGTCATTCAAAGCCTCTGTTCCTTTGTTGATTTTCTCTTTGGATGGTCTATCCATTGATATAAAGGGAGTGCTAAAGTCCCCTACAATTATTGTATTACTATTGATTACTATCTTTATGTTTGTTAATAACTGTTTTATGTATTTGCTCCCATGTTAGGTGCATAAATATTTAGTGCTGTTATATTTTCTTGTTGGATTGTTCCTTTTGATTACATAGTGACTTCTTTGTCTCTTGTTAGTTTTTGTCTTAAAGTCTATTTTATCTAAGTATTGCCACCTTCACTTTCATTTCCATTTGCATGATGTTTTCCCATCCCTTCACTTCCAATCTGCATGTGTTTTAAGTCTGAAATGAGTCTCTGTAAGCAGCATATAGTTGGGTTTTGTTATTTTATCCATTCTGTCACCCTGTCTTTTGATTAGAGCATTTAGTCCATTTACACTCAAAGTAATTATCAAATGGTATGTTCTAATTGCCGTTTTGTTACTTGTTTTGTGATTGTTTTTGCAGTTTTTCACTTTTCTTCTCTTGCTGTCTTCTCTTGGTTTGATGGATTTCTTTAGTGATGTGCTTGGATTCCTTTTTCTTTATTTTTTTGTGTATCTGTTAATGATTTTGTATTTGTGGTTACCACTAGGTTTGTATGTAGCATCTTATGCATATAACAGTCTATATTATGTTGATGGCTGTTTAGTGTTGTTAGACTTCTAGTTTCAAACTTAAATTTTTGCTCCCCTACATTTTAGGTATGTAGTGTCGACTTTACATCCTTTTATTTATGGTTCCCTCAATTGATTTTTTTAAAGACTTTATTTATTTATTAGAGAGATAGAGCACACGCAGGGGAGCAGCAGAGGGAGAGGGGGAAGTAGGCTTCCCGATGAGCAGGGAGCTCGATGTGGGACTTGATCCCAGGACCCTGGGATCATGACCTGAACTGAAGGCAGATGCTTAATCAACTGAGCCAACCAGGTGCCCCTTCTCAATTGATTTTTATAGATATACTTGATTTTACTGCCTTTTTTGTGCTTTAACCTCCATACTGCTTTCATAAATAACTAATCTACTACTTTTATTATGTTTAAATATACCTGTGAAATTTTTTTCCTTTCCTATTTTTCTTACTGCTATTTATGGTCTTTCCTTTCCATTCAAAGAATCTCCTTTAACATTTCATGTAAGGCTGGTTTAGTGGTGATGAATTCCTTTAACTTTTGTTTGGGAAACTCTTTATCTCTCCTAATCTGAATGATATGCTTGCTGGATAGAATATTCTTGACTGCAGATTTTTTCCTTTTAGCACTTTGAATATATCATGCCATCCTTTTCTTGCCTGCAAAGTTTTTGCTGAAAAATCAGCTGATAGCCTTATGGGATTATTTCCTTCTGCTCCTAAAATTCTCTTTATCACTACTTCTTGCCATTTCAGTTTTTATTTTTTTTTAAAGATTTTATTTATTTGACAGAGAGATACACAGTGAGAGAGGGAACACAAGCAGGGGGAGTGGGAGAGGGAGAAGTAGGCTTCCTGCTGAGCAAGGAGCCCAGTGTGGGGCTTGATCCCAGGACCCTGAGATCCTGACCTGAGCCAAAGGCAGATGCTTAATGATTGAGCCACCCAGGTGCCCCTCTTCTTGCCATTTTAAATACTGTCTGTATTGGTGTGGACCTCCTTGGGTTGATTTTTTTGAGGGGCATTCAGTGCCTCTTAGATCTAGGTTTGTTTCCTTCCCCAGGTCAGGGAAGTTTTCAGCTGTTTCTTCAAATAAATTTTCTGCCCCCTTTTCTCTCTTCTTCTTATGGAAGCCATATAATGTGAATGTTATTATGCTTGATGGTGTCACTGGGTTCTCTTAACCTATTTCCATTTTTTTAAATTTAATTTTATTTTATTATGTTAGTCACCATACAATACATCATTAGTTTTTGATGTAGTGTCCCAAGATTCATTGTTTTCGTATAACACCCAGTGCAGTATGTGACCTCCTTAATACCCATCACCGGGCTAACCCATCCCCCTACTCCCCTCCCCTCTAAAACCCTCAATTTGTTTCTCAGCGTGATTAGTCTCTCATGGTTCATCTCCCCTCCAATACGCCCCCCTTCATTTTTCCCTTCCTTCTCCTAATGTCCTCCACGCTATTCCTTATGTTCCAAAAATAAGTGAAACCATATGATAATTGACTTTCTCTGCCTGACTTATTTCACTTAGCATAATCTCCAGTCCAATCCATGTTGATGCAAAAGTTGGGTATTCGTCCTTTCTGATGGCTGAGTAATATTCCATTGTATATTTGGACCACATCTTCTTTATCCACTCATCTATTGAAGGGCATCTCACCTCTTTCCACAGTTCGGCTATTGCGGACATTGCTGCTATGAACATTGGGGTGCATATGGCCCTTCTTTTCACTACATCTCTGTCTTTGGGGTAAATACCCAGTAGTGCAATTGCTGGGTCATAGGGTAGCTCTATTTTTAAATTTTTGAGGTACCTCCACACTGTTTTCCAAAGTGGCTATACGAACTTGCATTCCCACCAACAGTGTAAGAAGGTTCCCCTTTCTCCACAACCTCTCCAACATCTGTTGTTTCTTGCCTTGTCAATTTTTGTCATTCTAACTGATGTAAGGTGGTATCTCAATGTGGTTTTGATTTGCATTTCCCTGATGGCTAATGATGATGAATATTTTTTAATATGTCTGTTAGCCATTTGTATGTCTTCTTTTGAGAAGTTTATGTTCATGTCTTCTGCCCATTTTTTGACTTATTTGTTTTTTTGGGTGTTGAGTTTGAGACGTTCTTTATAGATCTTGGATATCAGCCCTTTATCTGTAGTGTCATTTGCAAATATCTTCTCCAGGTTGCCTCTTTGTTTTG
>NC_138369.1:92002700-92011241 GCF_054177405.1 Leptonychotes weddellii | reverse complement strand
AAGGGCTAATTCTACAACAGGGATGGGTATTGAAAAGATTAGGCAAATTTAAAAAAGCAAGACACAGAAGGCTACATACTGTATGACTCCATTTACATTAAATGTCCAGAATATGTAAATCCACAGAAACAAAATAAATTAGTGGTTTTCTAGGGCTAGGCAGAAGGTGGGGAATGACTGCCAATGGCAGCAGTTTTGATTTTGGGGTGATGAAAACTTTCTAAATTTAGTGGAGATGGTTGCACCACTATTAAGGTACTAAAAACCACTTGATTTATACTTTAGAGAGGTGAATTTTATGGCCTGTGAATTATATCTCAATAACACTGTTACAAATGTGACAGATGAATTCAATATATTTCTTTCTTATGAAAAATTCAGGTTTAAGAAATCTTAAATTTCCTTGAAATATCAAGACAACTTTTAAAAACTTAGGGAAAGTAAAAAGAATAGTATAATAAATCCCAAAATGTCATCATCCAGTTTCAATAGTTACCAAGACATAACAGATCTTGTTTCACCTGTATTTTTACCCAGTACTTTTTTTTACTTCATTGCATTGTTTTGAAAGAAATAAGATATCTTAATGTTTTATCTGCAGGTACTTCATATATGTCTCAGAGTTAAGGAATCTTTTAAAAAAAACCAAAAAATTAATATATAAATTTTAGCAATAATTCCCTAATATTATCATGAGTATTCTAATTTCCCTGATATTCTCATATTTAATTTGAAACTAATTTGTTTGAATTAGGATTCAAGCAAGATATACATGTTGCACTGGATTAATTCCAACATGTTTTATTATTGATACACTTTTCCCTCTTGTGAAAATTTCTTTGACAAACTAAATGGGGTTTTTTGTGTTTTT
The DNA here is from genome assembly GCF_054177405.1 of Leptonychotes weddellii. Taxonomy (NCBI): domain Eukaryota; kingdom Metazoa; phylum Chordata; class Mammalia; order Carnivora; family Phocidae; genus Leptonychotes; species Leptonychotes weddellii. Next base: position 92,010,370 of record NC_138369.1, on the reverse strand, counting down.
TTATTTTTTATTCTTAGGTCTTAAAAATGAGCTATAACAAAATCCGAAAACTTCAGAAAGATACTTTTTATGGCCTCAGGAGCTTGACACGGTTACATATGGACCACAACAATATTGAGTTTATAAACCCAGAGGTTTTTTATGGACTCACCTTTCTCCGACTGGTGCACCTGGAAGGAAATCAGCTCACTAAGCTTCATCCAGATACATTTGTCTCTTTGAAATACCTCCAGATATTTAAAACATCTTTCATTAAGTACCTATACTTGTCTGATAACTTCCTGAGCTCCCTGCCTCAAGAGATGATTTCCAATATGCCTGATTTGGAAAGCCTTTATCTTCATGGGAACCCATGGACCTGTGATTGCCATTTAAAATGGTTGTCTGACTGGATACAGGAAAAACCAGGTATATATGCTATTTCTTTCTTTGTCCTAATTAGAGGAAACCTGCCTGGAGGTTTTTACCAGTAAGTGGGGAGGCCAAGGTAATTTAGCTGGAGAGAAAATGGACACTAAATAATAACTTAGTGGTAATGAATTCTCTTTAATGAATTATTTGTGTATTGTTTCAGGTCAACTATCCATACATTCTGGCAAAATTAGGAAATAAGGAATGTCTGTGTGTGTTACTCTTCTTTACTTACCACGCCATAAAAACCCTTCCCTTTTCTTATCTTCCTTTCAGTCATTTAGTCAATACACATTTTTTTGGAGTTCTAGTCAAGATCCTGTGCTTGGTGATAGAACTATCAAGAGCACTGTCTCTGCTCTAACCATCCTCTGGTGGGTTACAGATAAGCAAACAGATAATCAGTGTGTGAAATGTGCTTTGATGGGGAAAGTAAAATTTGCCATGAAGAGGGCAAGATCTATTCAGTCAACAAGTACTTATTATAAACCTACTATGAACAAGAGATCACAACACAGGGATCTAAAAATGAATAAGATAGCTCCATAATGGAGCTTACATTCTTGCAGGGGAGGGGAGACAGAAATGGACAACCAAATGCACTATTAACTGTTGAAATCTGATTAAATAATTAAGTCTTTAAGATAATGACTGAAAGGAACCTACTGATTTTGGCATCAAAGGGGTGGGTGGTTACTTTGGAGAGAGTGACGGGGGGATAGATTGCTGTGTGGAGAGAGATAGGTGGAAGGCAGGGAGCAGTCTACTTTTTTGGAGAGGTTTGGCTTGAGGTGAGGGAATGAGAGAGGATGCAGCCAGATGGAAATGTGTAATCACACAGGATTCTTCAAGCATGAGAGAGACTTGAGCATGTTCAAGGTGAGAAGAGATTAAGAGGGAGAAGGTGACAACACTTCAGAAGGGGCAGGTCATCCATTGAACAAGTCCCATGAGAAGACTGGAGGGCAAGAGATCCAGACTAGGTGGAAGGATTTTCCTTAGGAGAAGGAGAAAAGAGAACTCCTGGGTCTGGTAGAAAAGACAAAGGAAGCTATTATCTGATGGCTTTTCCTCCCCTGTGAAGGTGCAAGAGAGGTGACTGAGGAGGATCCTAGGATGGGGTCAAGGCCAGAAGCTTGGGAAAAGTGGAAAAGGTCTGAAGTTGCTGCCATCATATTTATATATATATATCTTATATATGTGTGTGTGTGTGTGTGTATGTGCATGCGTATGTGTGTTGTCAGTTATTTAGTTAAAAAGCAAATCAGAAAACATTAACTGAACATTGAGAATTACTTTAGGGCAATAGATACCACCTTAGCTCTCAAAGAGCAAATATTTTAGGCAAATATGCTAAACACATAAAAAGACAATAAGGCTTAAAATGAACAACATCAAAATACTTATATTGAAGATTTAGTTCCATAAAAGCTCAGAGTCAGTAAAAATTTACTTCTGCCTTGATTAAAAAGGAGGAAAACTGGACTGGGCCATAAAAGATACATCAAAGGGAAAAGAAAGAATACAAGAGCTAGCAGGGAGTTAACGTGTACTGAGTTTGTGGTTGACATTGTTCTAGATGCTTTCTATTTAATCCTCACAATAATCCTCCATTTACAAATGAAGAAACTGAGGCTTAGGAAATTTGGGTGTCTTGGGCTAGTCATTTAGAATATAGTTGATGATAATTGGGAAGAATAATTAATACATACAAAGTACTTAGCACAATGTATGGCACAAAGCAAGCACTCAATAAACGTGAAGCATTATTACTTTCATGGCCACCCACCCAGGTCACACAGCTAGAAAGTAGAAAAGCAGAAAGTCAAAAGTCGAATCCTCTCTAAAATGTATTTGGGGTGGAGAAACTGCTTTGTACATGAAGACAGAACAAGCTACATGAAGAGGGTAATGAGTAGCCCAATTTTCTGGCATAGGCTCAATATAGACTGGCAGGGTGTTTTGAAATCCACCATAGGGAGCACTGAATGCCAGGCTATCATGATTGTACTTTTTCCTACAGACAAAAGAGATTTTACAGTGAAAGCTTTGAACACAGAGATGCTTTGGGAGGCTGGTCAATTTATGAGCAGTGGACAGGAGGGACTGGAGTGGGGAGAAACAAGAGCTCAAGGATGAAGTGTTCAAGAAGGTTTGTGTCTGAGGAATGACAGACTGAACTACGTGCGAGGTGACCACACCTGAATGTAGCTTCACAGATGCCAAAAGAATTGGCAAATTATAGCCCACGGGCCAATTACAGCCCTCTACAAGGCTTTTGTAAATAGAGGTTTTTTTTTTTTTTTAAGATTTTATTTATTTATTTGACAGAGAGAGACACAGCGAGAGAGGGAACACAAGCAGGGGGAGTGGGAGAGGGAGAAGCAGGCTTCCTGCCGAGCAGGGAACCCGATGTGGGGCTCAATCCCAGGACCCTGGGATCATGACCTGAGCCGAAGGCAGCCACTTAACCGACTGAGCCACCCAGGCGCCCCTGTAAATAGAGTTTTATTGGAATACGGTCATGCCTAGGTCTGTGGCTGCTTTGTTGTCCAAGTGCTCTGTCAGAGACCCATAGTCCACAAACCTAAAATCTTTACTATCTGGCCCTTTACATAAAATAATTTGCTGATCTTGGCCTACTGAACAAAGCCTGAGCTCCTTAGCCTAGCAGCTCCTAGTCTAGCCTCAGCCTCGTTCCCTTCCTTTCCAATCCTCAGCACCCCCTGCCATCCCAGACCCACTCTTCACTGTTTTATTATCTCATCCCTGTGGCCCTCCTGCCTGGAGCACTTCCCTTCTGGGAAGCCTGGTGCTCTTCCACTCACCTTATCTGTATTTGAATCTAGTTGACCCCTGAACAATATGTTGACCCCCAACACAGTTGAAAATCTATGTATAACTTTTGAATCCCCCCAAACTTAACCACCAATAGCCTACTGTTGACTGAAAGCCTTACTGATAACAAAATGGCCAATTAACTCACATTTCATATTTTATATGTATTTTATACTGTATTCTTATAATAAAGCTAGAGAAAAGCTTTCTGAGAAAATCATAAGAAAAATACATTTACAGCACTGTACTGTATTTATCAATACTGTAAATATACACCATCTGCTTACAAGATAAATTATGTCAGTACCTGTATCAGTAATGTCTTATATAAAACACTGTAGATATTATATGTATTACTAATGCTAAACATCAAAAATGAAAAGATAATGTCAAAAAGAAATTCACCTTTTTTAAAGATTTTATTTATTTGACAGAGAGAGACCCAGCAAGAGAGGGAACACAAGCAGGGGGAGTGGGAGAGGGAGAAGCAGGCTTCCCGCAGAGCAGGGAGCCCGATGCGGGGCTCGATCCCAGGACCCTGGGGTCATGACCTGAGCCGAAGGCAGACGCTTAACGACATGCATTTGATAATGAAGCAACAATATAATTGCTTTATGGTAGCCTAGCCTATACACTAAGGAATGAATCATTATAAAATTTTTATGGTATATAGTGTTAGTCTTATTCATAATACAGTACTGGAAACTCTTCTTTTTTTAAACCACTTACCTGTGCTGAGAGGCTGATAATGCAGTTTCTCTGATTACAAGAGAGAGGCATATTGTATGTCAACGTAATTCTTTGAAAGAAAAGTTATGAGACAGTAAGTAAACTAACACATTAATTTTATATTAAATATCACTCACTGCATGCCTATGTAAGGAAATGCTATCCACTTCCATACAAGTCTTGCACCTGATATTCGACATAACGAAAACTGAAGCAATAACACCAAAGCATCTCACACAGTTCTTACTACACAGTTATTGGATTTTCACCAAACACATGCACCATAGGTAAGTTCATTAGCTCTACAGCATGAAAATTACTTACTGTTCATTATGAGGAAGTGGATCATTAGGTCTTCACCCTCATCACCTTCACATTGGATGGGTGAGGGAGGAAGACGAGGCACTGTTCTTGGCATCAAAGAAGCGGAGGAGGCGGAAAGGAAGGCAGGAGAGGCATGTACTCTTGCTGTAACTTTACAGTAATACCTTGTCATTTCTGTTGGACTTTTTGCTCTGTTACTTTTCTAAAAATGTTTCTATACAGCACCGGTCATTCTTCCACCATTTGCTTTAGTTTTGGTGCCCAAAGCACAGAAGGGTCCATGTCCTAAAGCAAGTCAAAGGCAGTCTTGAATAATAGGAACCCTTCTGCCAGACTGTCTAAGGTCAGTTTGTTTTCTGGCGCTGCTTTCTCGGTGTCTTCTTCATCATTAGGCACCGGTTTGGAAGCATTAATCTCTATCAAGTCATCTTCTGTTAATCTCTCTGGTGTGGTATCTATTAGCTCTTGAATTTCTCCAAGATCCATATCTTGAAGCCCTTCACCACCACTTCCCTGACCTGCTCCCCCATCCCTTTTTTTTTTTTTTTTTGGCCATATCCAGTCTTTCATGATTTCCTTGATTGGCTCTGGGGTAAATCTTTTGAAGTCACACACACCATCTGGACTTGGTTTTCTCCAGCAGGAATTTACCATTTCAGACTTGATGGCTTCCATGGCTTTTCCTATAACTGCAATGGCATTTTCAATGGTGTAATCCTTATAGATATTCATGATGTTCTATCAGGGGTTCTCTTCCATAGAATATTGTGATTAATGATCCCCTTAGGACCCCCTGAATTAGAAGATGAACTAGAAATGTGTTGTGGGGACAAGTAAGCCACTTTGATGCTTTTGGTGTTGAACTCATAGGGTTCTGGGTGGCTAGGGGCATTACCCAACATTAAAAGAACTTTACAAAGCAGTCCCTTGCTGGCAAGGTACTTCCTGACTTCAGGAACAAAGAATCAATGGAACCAGTTTGGAAAAAATATTCTCATCATCCAGGCCTTTTTGCTGTACAACCAAAAGACTGGCAACTGGTGTTTTATCATTTCCCTTCAAGGCTCTGGGGTTAGCAGCTTTATAAATAAGGGAAGTCCTAATCATGAACCCCAAATGCATTTGCATACAACAGTGAAGTTAGCCTATCCCTTCCTGCCTTAAATCCAGGTGCTTCCTTCTCTTCCTTACTAATAAATGTCCTTCGTAGCCTTCCCCCCGCCCCCACCCCAGAATAGGACACTTTCGTCTACATTAAAAACCTGTTCAGGCAGATATCCTTTCTCCTTAATGATTTTTGTGATGGTGTCTGGAAACTCATCTACTCCCTCTTGGATGGTGAAAGCTGCTTCTCTTGTTATCTTGATATATTTTAAGCTAAATCTCTTTCTAAAATTATCAAACCATCCTTTGCTGGCATTAAATTCTCCGGGTTTAGATCCTTCTCCTTTCTTTTGCTCTAAGTTTCATATAATGACTTTGCTTTTTTCTCGAATCATATTAGAGTCTACAGATATGCCTTTCTTATAGCAATCCTGTATTTTTCAACATAAGATAAGAAGGTATTTTGCAAAAAGTGCAAGGTTTTCACACCTGCTGGTGTAGCTGCCATGACAGCTTCAGGAATTTCCTTTTCTTTTCTTACAAAGAAATTTCTTACAAGGAATTTCCTTTTCTTTCCTTACACTGGATTCATTTATGTTAAAGTGGCAGGTAACTGCAGCTGCAAACTTCATATTAACATTTTCTTGTAATGTCATGACTTTTCTCTGCTTCTTGGGAGCATTTCCAGCATCACTAGTGGCACTTTGTATGGGTCCATGGTATTATTCAAGGTTTGTGATACTGCACTAAACATGATGAAAACTACATGAGAACCATGAGAGATCACTTTTTACTGCAGTACACAATTTACTGGAGAGATAAATTACATGTAGATGATTAGTGTCATACAGCATTTTTAAATGGATACAACACTTGAGCTCACCTCAATAGCAATAGGAGGTGGCTACAAAATTATTATGGTAGTACAGCATGTACTACAGTTAATTTTAGGCAGTTATGATTTAATATTGTACCTTTGCTTACATTTTTCTCAACATATCTTTAAGTGTGTGTATAAGTTCTGATAAATTTTAACTTTTTATAATGGATTTGTGCATATTTTATGCATTTGTGACATACTTTTTTTTTAAACTTTTTCAATGTTTCTAGGCTATGTGGTTTGTCTGCGATGTTTTTCAAATTGTCACAAATCTCCAAAAAAAATTTCCAGTATATTTATTGAAGAAATTCACATATAAGTGGACCCACACAGTTCAAACCTGAGTTGTTCAAGGGCCACCTATCATCATTTCACCACTTTCAGGTTACCCACAATTCCATTCAAGAATGGAAAACATTTTATTGTATTTATTAGTATTAAATGTCTTTTACCTTTTTTATCCTATGTCTGATTTATTTATATCTAGCTCCTAGAATGTGCCTAGAACATAGTAGGTACTCAATTTTTGTTAAACTAAGCTTTGATTAATTAACCATTTTGATGGTGAATACAAATGAGTCCACCACCCACCTATGATCTTAATATGTCCCCAAATTGTGTATGTATATATTACACACACACACACACACACATACACACATATATAATTAGCAAAACCCATTAGGGCTAACATCTTTCAGTCCTGTCTAAATAATTATGTGTTCTCCTTTTGACTCTGATGCCTTAATGATAATCCTATAAGACTCATGAATGAGTCACATCAACTTCTGCTTACACATTTTTTTCACCCATTCCAAGAGAGTGACAGTTCCTCATGTCTTCAGTTGCTTCACCTGGCACGGGCTAGGCAATCCTTTTGCACATATTTCAGTAGTCCAGTGTAACACAGCTTTATCTATATGTGGGTATCGTCCCTGCTTAGGTTCCACAAAGCTCATTGTCTTGTTTCTCTATAAAATAAGGATTTGTAGCTCTATTTTCAACTTTTTGAGGAACCTCCATACTGTTTTCCAGAGTGGCTGCACCAGATTGCATTCCCACCAACAGTGTAGGAGGGTTCCCCTTTCTCCGTATCCTCACCAACATCTGTCATTTCCTGACTTGTTAATTTTAGCCATTCTGACTGGTGTGAAGTGGTATCTCATTGAGGTTTTGATTTGGATTTCCCTGATGCCAAGCAATGTTGAGCACTTTTTCATGAGTCTGTTGGCCATTTGGATGTCTTTGGAAAAATGTCTGTTCATGTCTTCTGCCCATTTCTTGATTGGATTAGTTGTTCGTTGGGTGTTGAATTTGATAAGTTCTTCACAGATTTTGGATACTAGCCCTTTATCTGATATGTCATTTGCAAATATCTTCTCCC
>NC_138369.1:91990702-92002600 GCF_054177405.1 Leptonychotes weddellii | reverse complement strand
TTTGGTTTTGTTGACTGTTTCCTTTGCTGTACAAAAGCTTTTTATCTTGATGAAGTCCCTTAAAAAAAAAAAAAAAAAGATAGTAGGAAGGGAAAAATGAAGGGGGAGAAATTGGAGGGGAGACGAACCATGAGAGACTATGGACTCTGAGAAACAAGCTGAGGGTTCTAGAGGGGAGGGGGGTGGGGGATGGGTTAGTCTGGTGATGGGTATTAAGGAGGGCACGTATTGAATGGAGCACTAGGTGTTATACGTAAACAATGAATCATGGAACACTACATCAAAAACTAATGATGTAATGTATGGTGACTAACATAACAAAATAAAATTAAAAATAAATAAAATGATTTGTGGCTATTTCTTTGATAAACATTTGTTTTACTAATATTAAATTTATGTCTAACTTCTGTTTCCAGGCCTTTTTTACCTACCTAATAATTTCTTGTTTTAGCGCCAAAGCATAGTGTAATCTTAAAGCAAACTTTTTTTAAGATTTTATTTTAGAGAGAGAGAGCAGGGGCAGAGGGAGAGAATCTCAAGCTGACTCTGTGCTGAGCACAGAGCCCGAAGCAAGGCTTGATCTCATGACCCTGAGATCAGGACTTGGGCTGAAACCAAGAGTCAGACACCTAACCGACTGAGCCACCCAGGCGCCCCTTAATATAAATATTTTAAGTGGCAAACTTAATATATGGTACCGACAGTGCATGTAACTCAGTTAAAGAGAAAACAATGTAAATAGCTAAGATAGTGTTCGTGTGCGATAGTGGAAGCCGTTTCAAGACTGACAGCTGGTCAGGTGCTACTGTAAAACACCTTCAATTTTAAGACCCATCTCAAGTTACAAGTTAAGAAGTGGCAGAAATATGACCTTAGAATTAGGCCTGCTTGCCCACCTTCATCCCTCCCGTCAATCTTTCCCGGGCATCCATTGGCTGAGGCCAGGGACATACAGATAAATAAGTATGGATGTTATAGTCTTGTGGGAAGACAGATAACTAGGATGGGAGGAGTGAAAGGTTAGGAGAACATAAAGCAGAAAGCCCACCCAGAAGTGGTGTTGTGACTGGGTCCTGAAGGATGTAAATAGTTAGATATTGATGGAAGAGGGCGTGCCAGATGGCAAATGATGGGAAGTAGAAGGAACAGCATATTCCAGAGCCTAATAAGGCATGGCAGGTTGAGAAATGGAAAGCATGTCTGTGTGACGGAGAGAATGAAAGTAACATGATAAGATCTGCATCTGAAGTAAAATACCTGATGTCCAGGGCCTGCTAACTCTGGTCCAGGTGCTAGCAATAGTAAGCATACCAAGATGTGAGTATAATTCTGTGATGAGGTTTAATTAAGCCAGAAGTCTGCCATGTTCTTTGCTTTGGTAGGGTCTGAACACAGGGTACTGATGAGTAGGTTAAGGGTCATAGCTGGTTGGTAAGTGGGTGATTAAGAAGAGCTTCTTATGCGTACTCAAGGATTTTCAGGCTTGCCAGCTACCTTTTCTGCATAGGTTTAGATTTTAAAATTTACCAAAGAATGCTGAGCCAGCTGTAGGTAGCCCTACCTGTCACACTGGAGTACATACTCAAGGGTTTGGAGTCCATCCCTGTTGTCACAAATGACACAATCTCATCCTTTCTTTTTTTCTTTTTCTTTTTTTTTTTTTTTTTGCTAATATTCCAATATATATACATACCACATCTTCCTTATCCATTCCTCTATTGATAGACACTTAGGTTACTTCCAAATCTTGGCTATTGTAAATAATGTTATAATAAACATAGGGGTGCATCTGTCTTTTCAGATTAGTATTTTTATATTCTTTGGGTAAATACCCAGTAGTGGAATTATTAGACCATTTGGTAATTCTATTTTTTTTATTTTTTGAGGAACCTCCATACTGTTTTCCACAGTGGCTGCACCAATTTACATTCCCACCAATAGTGCATGAGGGTTCCTTTTTCTCCATACCCTTGCCAACACTTAATTTCTTGTCTTTTTTATTTTAGCCATCTGATAGTGTAAGATGATCTCTCATTGTGGTTTTGATTTGCATTTCCCAGATGACAAGTGATGTTGAGCATCTTTTCATGTGTCTATTAGCCATCTGTATGTCTTTTTTGGAAAAAAAAAATGTATTCATGTCCTATGCCCATTTTTAAATCAAATTGCTTGGGGTTTTTGTTTTTTGGTGTTGAGTTGTAGAAGTCCTTTATATAGTTTGGATACTAACTAGTTATTGGATATATCATTTGCAAATACCTTCTTTCAGTAGGTTGTCTTTTTGTTGATGATTTCCTTCACTGTGCAAAAGCTTTTTATTTTGGTGTAGTCCCAATAGTTTATTTTTGCTTTTGTTTTCCTTACGCAAGGAGACATATCTAGAGAAGGGTTTCTATGGTCAATGTCAGATACATTACTGCCTGTGCTCTCTTCTAGGATTTTTATGGTTTCAGGTCTCACATGTAGGTCTTTAATCCATTTCAAGTTTATTTTTGTGTATTATGTAAGAAAGTGGTCTAGTTTCATTCTTTTGCATGTAGCTGTCCAGTTTTGACAGCACCATTTATTGAAGAGTCTGTCTTTTCCCCACTGTATATTCCTGCCTCCTTTGTTATACATTAATTGACTATGTAAGTATAGGTTTATTTCTGAACTCTCTATTCCGTTCCATTGATCTATGTGTCTGTTTTAGTGCCAGTACCATTCTGTTTTGATTACTATGGCTTTGTGGTGTATCTTGATATCTGGGATTGTAATACCTGCAGCTTAGTTTATCTTAAGATTGCTCTGGCAATTTGGGATTTTTGTGGTAACATATGAATATAGTAATATATGTTTCAGCTTTGTGAAAAATGTGGGTATTTTGATAGGGATTATATTAAATCTGTAGATTGCTTTGGTTAGTACAGACATTTTAATTAATTCTTCCAATCCATGAGCATGGAATATCTTTATATTTGTTTCTGTTGCCTTCAGTTTCTTTTGTCAATGTCTTACAGTTCTCAGAGTATAGATTTTTCACCTCTTTGGTATTTTATTATTTCTGATGAAATTGTAAATGGGATTGTTTTCTTAGGTTCTCTTTCATCTGTTCATTATTAGTGTATAGAAATGCAACCGATTTCTGTATGTTTATTTTGTATCCTGTGACTTTATTGAATTCGTCATTTCTAACAGTTTTTTCGTGTAGTTTTTAAGATTTCTTACATACAGTGTCATGTCATCTGCAAACAGTGACAGTTTTCATTCTTCCACATCAATCTGGATGCCTTTTATTTCTTTTTCTTGTGGGACTGCTGCAAGTAGGACTTCTGAAGAGTACTGTGTTGAATAAAAGTGGTGAGAGTGGACATCCTAGTCTTGCTCCTGATCTTAGAGGAAAGCTCTCAGTTTTTCACCAGGAGGATGTTAGCTGTGGGTTTGTCATATTTGGCCTTTATTCTGTTGAAGTACGTGTCCTCTAAACCCACCTTGTTGATAGTTTTTATCATGAACAGATGTTGAATTTTGTCAAATGTTTCCTATTCATCTGTTGAGATGACCCTATGATTTTAACCCTTTGTTTGTTGATGTAGTTTATCACATTGATTTGTGAATATTGAACCATCTTTTTGTCCCCAGAATAAATCCCATTTGATCATGGTGAATGGTCCTTTTAATGTATTGTTAAATGCAGTTTGCTAATATTTTGTTGAGGATTTTTACATGTATATTCATCAAGGATGTTGGCCTTTAGTTTTCTTGTTTTGTGGTGTCTTTGTCTGGTTTTGGTATCAGGGTAATGCTGGCCTCATAGAATGTGTTTGGAAACCTTCCTTCTGTATTTTGGAATAGTTGAGGAGAATAGGTATTAACTCTTCTTAAGCTGTTTGTGAATTCTACCAAACATTTAATCTTTTAAAGGACAATGAAGTTCTATGACCCTTCAAACATTAAAATGAGGAAATAGAACTGAACTACTTTTAGTAAAAAGTGGGAAACATAAGCTTATTATTTTGTTTCCCTATATAAGGAAATTATTCTTTTAGGTAATATTTCTGAGTACCAAATATATATCAGGCACTTGCTAGGTACTGGAAATAAAGCAGTCAACAAGACAGACAAAAATCCTTGTGACCATGGATATAATACTGTGGCAGGGTATATAGACAATATCTTTTTAGAAATCAACCTAAAGACAAAAAAGTAGGAAACTTCCTATTATACACTAAAATTTCCAAATTGTTCTTCCAAATTTTAGCAAAAGCTATTTCTTTAAAATGTTCAAATGTAAAGAGGCCACAACTGGCAATAATTCAATTGTCATTTTTCCTAGATATAACAAAATGCAAAAAAGACAGAAGTCCTTCCAGTCCTCAGCAATGTCCACTTTGCATGAACCCCAGGACCTCTAAAGGCACGCCCTTAGCTATGGTCCCAGCTGCAGCTTTCCTGTGTGCCAAGCCAACCATCGACCCATCCCTGAAATTAAAGAGCCTGACTGTTCTGGAAGACAGCAGTCCTGTGTCCATCTCTCCCCAAGATTTCATGGCACCCCTTGGCTCCATCACTTTGAATATGACAGATCAGTTTGGAAATGAAGCTAACATGGTCTGCAGTATCCAAAAACCCTCAAAGACATCATCCACTGCATTCACTGAAGAAAATGACTATATCATGCTAAATACATCATTTTCAACATTTCTGGTGTGTAACATAGATAACAATCACATTCAGCGAGTGTGGCAAGTCCTGGCTTTGTACAGTGATTCTCCTCTGATTCTAGAAAGGAGCCACTTGCTCACTGAAACACCACAACGCTGCTACAAATATAAACAGGTGGCTCCTAAACCTGAAGACATCTTTACCGACATAGAGGCTGAACTCACAATAGATCCCCCTTGGTTAATGGAAGACCAAATCTCCTTGCAGCTAAATAGAACTGCCAGCACACTCAGTACATTGCACATCCAGTATGCCAGTGATGTTCAAGTCATTTTACCAAGGGCAGAAATAAGGCCAGTGAAACATAAATGGACCATGATTTCCAGAGATAACAATACTAAGCTGGAACACACTGTTTTGATTGGTGGGACCATTAGCCTAGAGTGCCCAGGCCAAGGAGACCCTACCCCACATTTGGAGTGGCTTCTGGTTGATGGGAGTAAAGTGAGAGCCCCTTATGTTAGTGAGGATGGACGAATCCTAATAGACAAAAGTGGAAAACTAGAACTCCAGATGGCTGATAGTTTTGACACAGGCATATACCACTGCATAAGCACCAATTATGATGATGCAGATATTCTCACCTATAGAATTACTGTGGTAGAGCCCTCCATAGAAGCCCATCATGAAAATGGGGCTCATTATACAGTTTTCATTGGTGAAACACTTGACCTTCCATGCCATTCTTCTGGTATCCCAGATGCCTCTGTTAGCTGGGTTCTCCCAGGAAACACTGTGTTTTATCAGTCCTCCAGAGACAAGCAAATTCTTAACAATGGCACACTAAGAATATTACAGGTCACCCAAAAAAACCAAGGTTATTATTGCTGTGTAGCAGCCAACCCATCAGGGGTCGACTTTTTGATTAACCAAGTTTCAGTCAAAACGAAAGGGCAAAGGCCAGTAGAGCAAAATGTAGAAACAGATGGATCTGAACTTGAGCCCAATCCCATTGCTCATCTTATGGACCCACCAGCTGTGCAACTCCCTACCTCTGCTCCACTGGGAGCTGAGACTGGAAAACAAGACTTGAGCACAAGTAAAAAGCACAACTATCGCGAGTCAATACACCGGCGACGAGGAGATTCACCAAATCGACATTTTAGAGAGCACAGAAGGCCCTTCCCTTCCTCTGCTCGGAGAATTGACCCAGGGCACTGGGCAGCACTTTTGGAGAAAGCTAAAAAGAATACTATGCCAGAGAAGCAAGAAACTACTACGGCAAGGCCCCCTTCAGTGGTCACCCAACAACTCCTGAAGATACCTGGGGAGGAAATAGACTCTTCAGGCATGCTCCCTCCAGATGAGGAAATGATGGCCCTGGCAACTGAGGCTCCTAGTGTTCTGGCAAGGACACTGATTGCCAATTCCAGAAAAATACCTGATAGCCCTGTGACAAATGTAACTGCTGTCACTGAAGTCTCTCCAGTTGTGGGTCCACAAATCCTACCACCTGAAAAACCAATAGATTTCAAGCCATCTCCTATTAAAACTACAGGCATGTCAAAGAATATCAACCCAACATTATCAAGCAAAATGCAAGGCACAACCAATGAAAATTTCTCTACTATCTTTCCTCTCTTACCTGAAGCAATGCAATTTCAGGAAGCTGACAACACTGGGAGGAAAAGAGAGCATTTACAAAGTACAGTCCCAAAAGCAGTGGGGACTATGAGCAAAGATGCCAATATCAAAATGCTGAGCAGTGCTAACAGCAAAGCTGATATATTCTTAGGGTCAGTAAATGCCACAAATAGTCATCAGACATCTGTAACAGGAGTCAGTGACCCCAGGAGCAATCACCTCTATCCATACATTACTCAAAAGCTTAGCATCTCTGAGATACCTTCAGGCCCATACACTGCTGCTCATTCTCAGTCACAGATTCCTAGAAATAGTACAACTAACACCCCACTAACATCTAGGCGCTTTGGAAGACGGAGGAAAATTTGGGGTAGGGGTCGAATTACCAGCCCATATAGAACTCCAATTCTTCGACAACACAGATACGGCTTTGTGAGACCAACATTCAGAGTTTCTTCTGAAGAAAGCACTACTGCATTTTCAGCCACAAAGGTCAGTGTGGTGTGCCCATCCTGTTCTCCCAGGGAAAGGCTCACCACTGCTGCAGCAGCATTGTCTTTTCCAAGTTCTTCCCCTCTCATGCTCACCAAAGCTGAAACTTCCAAAGTCACAGAAGAAGAGTCTACAACTCTAGTCCACAATCCATCATTACTATTTGAGAACAAACCAAATGTAAATATTGAGAAAACAATACCCACAATAAAATATTTCAGTGCTGAAAGTACCCAAGTGACTCCAACTGATGCAGTTATGACTCATGCCCCCAAATCCTTACCTGTGGAAAAAACTATAACAAATAATGGTTACCCAAGTGTGTCTAATACCAATGAAGTTAAAAGAGATTCAATGTTTATATCACCACTTCCAGATCCCACCACCAAGCCATCTATGTCTACTACTACAGCCATTACAAGATTTTTAAGAAGGAAAATTCCCTGGCATCAGATCTTTGTAAATAACCGTGTCCAAAAAGAGAGGTTAAAGAATCAGCATCAATTTAGCTCACCAAAAACCACAGCCACAATGCTTACTAAAATATCTCCTGCTTTACCCACAGATAAAGTTTTCCCTTTCCACTTCACAACACTCTCAACAAGTGTGATGCAAATTCCATCTATAACATCAGCTACAACTCACCAAAATATCACTGAAACACACAATCCTATAAGTCTCCCAACAATGAAAAAGCTGCCCTTTCCACCAGTTTACCCTACACCTCTTAATATCGCAAGCAAAGAATCAAGTACCAACAATTTCATATCAATGCAGACAGCCAGGCTGACAGTTCCTCCTACTGCCCCTGCATCAGTCATTATCAGTAAAACCCAAATAGTCAGACCCAGCACACGAAACATACAAAGAAAAAAGGAGCCTCAGAGGAACAGGAATGACCCATACTCCTCTCCCAGTCAGAGTTCTGGCTTCACTGCATCCACCACTGTGATACCTCCTGATCTAACTGCAACTGAAACTTCAACCAAGCGCCGTATCTTTGCTTTCACTCATTCTCCCTTAGAAAACACAAAAGGAATTTCAAGCACAATGGGTCTTTATCCAAGAACACTTACTCTGACAGATGTAATTGAAGAACTACCCCAAGAGAATACTCAGTCTTTGAAGAGCAGAATTGTTCCTGAAATCACTTTGTCCAGCAAACTACACCAGAGCACCACAACTAGGAACACAATCATTAGACACTCAACCATGCCACCATTCCCGAGTGTCACTGCTGCTCCAGTGCCAATTCCCACCTCCCATCCCTTGAGTAATCAAAGTGCAGTCACAGACAACATGGCAACTCCCGTTTTTAGGATGATGACAAATACAATGATCAAGCCACATGAATACTCTAGGCACAATGCTAATCCACAGCAATTAGCAGAGGTTGCAACATCTCCCAGAGTTCGCCCAAATGTCAAGGTCACAATTGGAACCACCCACTTTATCTACTCCAATCTGTTTCATTCTGCCTCTACACCAGCACTAGTAACAGTTAAACCACAGAATTCTAAACTGACTTTCTCTCCCTGGTCAGAAAACCACTTCTGGCACAAGTCACACCCAGAAATTGCTGAAAAAGGCAAAATGCCAGTAGTGAGCATATTGCCCACTCCAGGCTTGCCAGAGGACACCACTCATGCTTCAAATTGGGATATTCCGAAGACTGCAAAGAAAAATGGCTTTGATGAGACACCAGTTCAAAAAATAACAACTTCTGAACGCCTTCCCTTTGATTCTCTGTCTAGGAATATATTTGAAAGGCCCAGAATAGTTGGAGGAAAAGCAGCAAGTTTTACTGTTCCCACTAACTCAGATGCCTTTCTTCCTTGTGAGGCTGTTGGAAATCCCCTGCCCACCATCCACTGGACCAGAGTCTCATCAGGTATCTGAAACTGTTTTTTAAAAAAAAATTTTTTTTTTTTTACACTTAGTCTTGTTTAGTCATAAAACAAGGAAAAGATTGTGTTATGTTTCAGGGTTACACATCCAAAGAATCAACACCAGTTTTAAATCTCTCTAGGACACAGAAACTATTGATATTCTCATTTGACATTTGCTGCATAACTTTTTTTGCTCATTGGAAGGTTTTAAAACATGTTAATTAAGAACATTTTTTTTGTAATGCTTTGAAAGTAGACACAAGGAAATATGATTTGAAAAAGAGAAGGGTCATTGTGTTGAGTCATATGGCTTTTAAAATTAAAATTATGGAATAATTTTAACACTCTTAACACTAAGTGTCCTAATTTTAATTTTAAATATATTTGCTCTCAGTAGCCTAACAGCACCCCCCAAAGCTTTCCTCTTGAGACTTTCCCTTAAACAGTTTGTTTTCTATTTAAGCTTTGATGACCCATGACTACAAATTTCTTTCTTCTTATCAGGATTTGATATATCTAAAAGGAAACAGAATAGCAGATTCCAAGTGCTGCCCAATGGCACCCTGTCCATACAGAGGGTGGACATTCAGGACCGCGGACAGTACCTGTGCTCAGCATCCAATCCACTTGGCACTGACCACCTTCATGTCATGTTGTCCGTGGTTTCCTATCCCCCCAGGATCCTGGATAGACGTACCAAAGAGATCACAGTCCACTCTGGAAGCACTGTGGAATTGACGTGCAGAGCTGAAGGTAGACCAAGTCCTACAATTTCCTGGGTTCTCGCAAACCAAACGGTGGTTTCAGAATCATCTGAGGGGAATAGGCAGGCCCTGGTGACATCTGATGGAACACTGGTCATCCACAGTCTCAGCATTTATGACCGGGGCTTTTACAAATGCATGGCCAGCAACTCAGCTGGCCAGGATTCACTGCTGGTCAAAATACAAGTCATTGCAGCCCCACCTGTTATTCTAGAGCAAAAGAGGCAAGTCATTGTAGGGACTTGGGGTGAAAGTTTGAAATTGCCCTGTACTGCCAAAGGAACTCCTCAGCCCAGTGTTCACTGGGTCCTTTCTGATGGCACTGAAGTGAAACCACTGCAGTTTATAAATTCCAAGTTGTTGTTACTTTCAAATGGGACTCTGTATATAAGAAATGTAGACTCTTCAGACAGGGGCACTTACGAATGCATTGCTACCAGCTCCACTGGCTCAGAAAGAAGAGTGGTAATTCTTACAGTGGAAGAGCGAGAAACCATCCCCAGGATAGAATCTGCATCCCAGAAGTGGACTGAGGTGAATTTTGGGGACAAATTACTACTGAACTGCTCAGCCATTGGGGAACCCAAACCCAAAATAATCTGGAGGCTACCATCCAAGGCTGTTGTCGACCAGTGGCACAGGTAAACCATACCTTTGTGTTGAGATTGTCTTCTTTATCTATTTAGCTGTACAATTTCTGAAATGGAAGAAGTGATACAGTGAGGTCAGCAGCAGATTTAGAGAGCTCATAGACTCTGCACATAAAAGTAAGTCTTTCTAAAGAGACCTAATCCTTTTGAAGTTAACGTTACATATAAAAATGAAGCTTCTTACGTGCTTAACTCTACCAGCCAGCTATTCAATTCTTACTGAATTTACATAGTTAAAAGCAGACTAACAATCTCATTTGCTGTCATACTTGTGACAGCTTTAAAATGATAACTGTGGAAAGGTATTTATAATTTCTCTATCCAAAAGGAGGAGGGAATTTTGTAATGCAATCAAGGTTCTGTGTAATTTTGAAAACAATTTCCACTACCCATGCAAAAACCACAATGCAGGAAGTATAGAAGGCATTACACTTGTGATGTGAATAACAAAGTTCAAAATTTAGGTTGTTAAGGAAAAGGTCTAAAACACTTACTGGATTTAAGTCAGTTTTGGAAAATGGAAATCTCTTATCAAGAGGCATGAAAAGATTTAAGGAATGGTTTTAAAAAGTTAACCCAGGACCCCTGGGTGGCTCAGTCGTTAAGCATCTGCCTTTGGCTCAGGTCATGATCCCAGGGTCCTGGGATCGAGCCCCATGTCCGGCTCCCTGCTCCGCGGGAAGCCTGCTTCTCCCTCTCCCACTGTCCCTGCTTGTGTTCCTGCCCTCACTCTCTCAGTGTTTATTATAAATAAATAAAATCTTTAAAAAAAAACCCAAAGGAAGTCTGGAGAGTGTTTCAAAATACATTATTAATATCTCAGAATAAATCTTAACCAGGTATTCCAACAGATCCTTTAGAGGTAAATAGCAAAGAAATTAAGTAGGTTGTTTATATTTTGTTTGGGGAAGTATTTATGGGACACAGATTGTTCAAATTGTGGAAGAGGCAACAGAGTGTATAAAGATCACAGATGGGGTACCTGGTGGCTTGGTTGGTTGAGTGGCTAACTCTTGATTTCTACTTGGGTCATGCTCTTGGGGTCGTGGGATCGAGCCCACGTCAGGTTCTGTGCTTAGAGGGACGTCTGCTTGAGGTTCTCTCTCTCTCAAATAAATAAATCTTAAAAAATAAAGATCACAGATGCTACCATGGGCCCACCAGAGGTACTGGCATTTTCTTTTACAATTCAACTTGTTTACTAACTAAACACCTCAATTATTATTTTGCCACTAGCCTCAAAAAGGCAAGAATATTCTTTACTTAGAAGCTTTAGATATATCAACTGAAATAAAAGGGGCCATTTACTGCAAGAAAAAGAAAGTCCTTGCTGTTTCCATTTTGTAGCTTCTAACATTTGAATTTTAGATTCTAAAAATGCAAAAACATGCATTAGCTATGCGTTTCTGCATACCCCACCATGACCAGAATAAGCAAAACCCTGTCCCTTTCTTAAAGCCTACTTGTCACCTGAACCAAAAAGCTTTTTCTGGGTTTTTAAATGGTCTCAGACTCAGAACACCACCAGTCTATCTCCGGTACTTTCAACATATGTGACCTGTTTCAGCACAGAATGGTTTCCTCTTCAGAACCAAAGAGCTTTGTTACAAGAGCAGAACCTCAGGTCCCACCCCAGACTTGCTGAGTCAGAATCTGCACTTTAAAAAGATACCCAGATGAATCACATGCTCAATAAAGTCTGAGAAGCATTGCTTTAGAAGGACTACAGATGCTTTCTTTTACTTGGGGAACACTCTACTTTGGAAAAGTAAATTTTCTCTTAAAAACATCACTTTATAAAAAGAAACAGCTATA
>NC_138369.1:91983489-91990602 GCF_054177405.1 Leptonychotes weddellii | reverse complement strand
GGGCGCCTGGGTGGCTCAGTTGGTTAAGCAACTGCCTTCGGCTCAGGTCATGATCCTGGAGTCCCGGGATCGAGTCCCGCATCGGGCTCCCTGCTCAGCGGGGAGTCTGCTTCTCCCTCTGATCCTCCCCCTCTCATGCTCTCTGTCTCCCATTCTCTCTCTCAGATAAATAAATAAAAAATCTTTAAAAAAAAAAAAAAGAAACAGCTATAGTCTCTTCTTATATATTACCACCTCCAGATGCATCAGATTTGGGGGCGGGACAAGGTCACTCTAAATCAAAGGTTTTCAAAGAATGCAGTCCCCCTGCCAGTAGCATTAGCGTTGCCTGGGAACTCGGTGAATCAGAAACCAATTCTCTCTTAACAGGCAATCTGTGTTCTTAAAAGCTTCCAGGTGATTTTAGTGCCACTACACTAGGAGACTGGTTCTCAAATTTTATTGTTCGTAAGAGTCACGGTCACCTGGGACGTTTGTTACTCAGTGGGTTCCCAGATCCCTGGCCAGATCTCGTGAATCAGAATCTCTGAAAAGCGAAGCCAGGAAATCTGCATCTTACATGAGGCAGGCGCCATGTGATTCTGATGCATGGGATGAGAGAACTGTTTGTGAGAGCCAAGGCTGGGAGTAGTGGTTCTCAGATTTGGCTGCACATGAGAATCACTGGAAAACTGAGTCCTGATGACTAGGCCACACTCCACGCCAATTAAGTCAAATTCTGGAGGTGGGACTAGTTTTATACTCCATAAATGATTTTCATATACATCCAAGTTTGAGAATCAGTGCTTTTATAAAGCATTTGAGAACCAGCTCTGAGAGCTGAGGCAAGTTACTAAGGCTATCTAAGCATCTAAATACTAAGGCTCTCTAAAGTATTTCCAGATGTGTAGTGAGGAACTACTTGAAAATTTAAAAATAACAGTCCCTTTTGTAATGTACCACACAATACTCTCCATACTTGTTTGCTGAGAATGGAAAGTGACTTGGGCTGTTTGACTTGATTAGCTGCTATCCTATCCACCTTTTCCTCTCTGGTTTCACTTACCTGCTTATCACACTGCCAAAAAATAAGAAGAAAAACATATATAGATGTTCCCTTATGGGTATTCTTGATCCCGGTTTTAACAGCAATTCATTTTCCACTGGTCTTTCTGAAAAGCTAAATCTGGTTTTAGCAGGAAAGATGTGCCATCTGGTGGCTAACTGTGGTAACGGCATGCTGTGTAATAACTTCAGGGAGAAAAAGGTAGTGCACAGCTTGACAAAATGCAGAGACCACTTTACAGCTGCCTGCAAAGGACAGATGCAACAGCAGGCTTCTAATGAGTCTTACATTGGCACTTCCTCTCTTCATGGCAAAGTATAACTTATTTTGTAACCAAATAATTATATTTTGTTACTAACCTTTTAAAAAAATATAACCTGGCATCTTTTCTGAGCCAAGTATACATGGAAGTTCTTTACCGACATATCACAAAACAATCATTTGATATGTAAAATGGTCAAGAAAGTCCTAAGGTATCCAATATTTCTAGCATTCTCAGCATTGTATCTTTCAAATCACCATTGTAAAGGAGTTTCATTTCACTAAATTTTAACTGTTCAGTTAGATAATTTTCTTTCTCAGGAAATGGTTTAGGAGACAGTAAATAAGCTAGTACCGATTTTAATTTTATTGCAACAGTTTAAGAAAATGTCCATAAAGCTAATCCTATGTAAATAAAGACAACTCCCCTCACCCCTTGCTAATAGCTGCACACTCAAATCCATCTCTTCTCTCCTTAGAATGGGCAGCCGCATCCATGTCTACCCAAATGGATCCTTGTTTATTGGATCAATAACAGAAAAAGACGGTGGTGACTACTTGTGTGTGGCCAGAAACAAAATGGGGGATGATCTGATACTGATGCATGTGAGCCTCCGACTGAAACCAGCCAAAATTGACCACAAGCACCATTTTAAAAAGCAAGTATTCCATGGGAAAGATTTCCAAGTTGATTGCGAGGCTTCTGGCTCCCCATTGCCTGAGATTTCTTGGAGTTTGCCTGACGGAACAATGATAAACAATGCAATGCAAGCTGATGACAGTGGCCGCAGGACCAGGAGGTATACCCTTTTTGACAATGGAACCTTATACTTCAACAAAGTTGGGATAGCAGAGGAAGGAGATTATACTTGCTATGCCCAGAACACTCTGGGGAAGGATGAAATGAAGGTGCACCTAACAGTAATAACAGCTGCCCCACGGATCAGGCAGGGTTACAAGACCCACAGGAGAATCAAGGCTGGAGACACAGTGGTCCTTGACTGTGAGGTCATCGGTGAACCCAAACCAAAAATATTTTGGTTGCTGCCTTCCCATGACGTGATTTCATTCTCTAAGGATAGGTACACATTTCACGCGAACGGGTCTTTGTCCATCAACAAAGTGAAACTGCTCGATTCCGGAGAGTATGTGTGTGTGGCCCGAAATCCCAGTGGGGATGACACAAAAATGTACAAACTGGATGTTGTCTCCAAACCTCCATTAATCAACGGTCTGTATACAAACAGAACAATCATTAAAGCCACAGCCGTGAGGCATTCCAAAAAACACTTTGACTGCAGAGCTGAAGGAACACCATCTCCTCAAGTCATGTGGATCATGCCAGATAATATTTTCCTCACGGTCCCATACTATGGAAGCAGAATCACAGTCCATAAAAATGGAACCTTGGAAATTAGGAATGTGAGGTTTTCAGACTCGGCAGATTTTATCTGTGTGGCTCGGAATGAAGGAGGAGAGAGCGTGCTGGTGGTACAGTTAGAAGTACTGGAAATGCTAAGACGACCAACATTCAGAAATCCATTTAATGAAAAAATAGTTGCCCAGCTTGGAAAGTCCACAGCATTGAATTGTTCTGTTGATGGAAACCCACCACCTGAAATAATCTGGATTTTACCAAATGGCACAAGATTTCCCAATGAGCCGCAAATTTCTCAGTATCTGATAGCAAGCAATGGTTCTTTCATCATTTCTAAAACAACTCGGGATGATGCAGGAAAATACCGGTGTGCAGCAAGAAATAAAGTCGGCTACATTGAAAAACTAATTGTGTTAGAAATTGGCCAGAAGCCAGTGATTCTTTCTTACGTGCTAGGAACAGTTTACTGTATCAGTGGAGAATCCCTATCACTGCACTGTGTGTCTGATGGAAGCCCTAAGCCAAATATCAAATGGACTACACCAAGCGGTTCTATAATAGATAGACCTCAAGGTAGTGGAAAATACATATTGCATGAAAATGGCACCTTAGTCATTAAAGAAGCAACAGCTTATGACAGAGGAAACTATATTTGTATGGCTCAAAATAGCGTTGGCCATGCACTGATTACCATTCCAGTAATGGTTGTAGCCTACCCACCCCGAATTACAAATCGCCTACCCAGGAGCATTCTCACAAGGACAGGAGCGCCCGTTCAGCTCCGATGTGTGGCCCTGGGAGTCCCCAAGCCAGAAATTACATGGGAGCGGCCGGACCACTCCTTGCTCTCAATAGCAAATAAAGGGGGGACTCGTGGACTTGAGCCGTTTCACCCCCGAGGTACCCTCATCATTCAGAATCCCCAAACCTCAGATTCTGGGATCTACAAATGCACAGCGAGGAATCCACTTGGTAGTGATTATGCAACAACGTATGTTCAGGTCATCTGACATGAAATAAAAATTGAACAAAGTCAACATCTGGACAGAGTTTAATTTTTGGAAGAAGTTTAATCAAAGGCAGCCATAGGCATGTAAATGAATTTGAGTACATTTACAATATTAAATTTATAATGGACATGCAAAATAAAAAAAGAAAAAGACTTGTAAATAAATGCAATATGACTGATAGTGATTTGTTAATTGATCTCCAAACAAACTTTTAACTTAAGGCACTTTTATTTTGCCAACAAATAACAATGAACATTAAGGTAAAACTGTCCACCATAAAAGAACAAATGGCTAATGTATCTGAATTCTTCATTAAAGAATGGACTTTGTTCTTTCACTACCAGTTGCCTAGTGTCCACCTTCTAGCAATGTTACAAGCATGGCACTGAGAAGAGAGACAATGGGAAAGATTAAATTTGCAGTCTTGATTGTAAATTTACAATTTTGATGTACAGATATTTTGTGGCTGACTTAGAAATATTAGTAAAACCTAGAGAAAATAAGCTCTGAACGGTTTTGACTAGGATTCTGTTTTGTGTACACTGAAAATTTTCATTGATGGGGAATACAAAAATGTTTTAATAACTGTGTTTAAAATACATGTAAAAAGCAACTTAACACCTAAACATCATAAAAAGTGAAAAGGGGGTTGATTACTTCGTTACTGAAATAAACTCATTAAAAAGGCTTCATTAAAAATACAATGAAACTTCATCACTTCAAAATCTAACACAGGCATCCTTGGTTTGGAACTTTTTATAAGGAAAATATTCTGAGAAGGAACCATTGCTTTATGAACTTGTTTCATTAAGGGATAATCCTTTATGGAAGAGGAAAATCTAAATCTAATACATAAAATTTGATCAAATCTACACAAAATGTTGCTTTTTGTAATTCAACGTGAATTGATTTGGGGGACATGATGAGTCATCTTTTCTAATTCTAGAGGCTGGGATGTTCCAGTGTAATTTATCCAGAATTCATTCAAATATCTGCCAGTTATTTAAAGTGGAAAAAAAAAAATGCCATAGGTCTCGCTCGGATCTCTCAGCACACAAAACAACTATGTTAGCCCCTGCTGATGGTCTGAGACACAGGGGAGCTTACTTCATTGTGTTTTCATCACACTGACTTTCAGCTGGCTCCACCTAAGAGGTGACCTGACTGCTACTATCTCGGATGCTGGTACCCTGTGGCCACAAGAGGTCAAAGGATACTCATTCTCACTGTGATCTCCTTCCACTGCCGAGCCAAAAGGAGTAAATTAGAATGACAAATGGAAGCTATTAGGAATGAGACTAGAGTGTAAACAGGTATGTCTAAGGGATTCTGATGCCCAATTACATTCAATTTTTAAAGTCTTATTTTTAAGGGAAAGGGAGGTCTCCATCTTCTCCTAGGATAATTTCCTGTCTTACAAAGCAAATTACCAGGTTCTGTCAAAGGATAGGGTTTTCCCTCGTGATCATTTTAATGCAAATTAATGCACTTGCTAAGAAAGAAACCTTTTAGGATGTGGGATTAAGTGGAAGGAAATATGCTAAGACTAGATTATAAAAATTCCAGTCATTCTCTTTATAATGCACAGGGGTAAGCCAGTCCTAGGTTCTTCCTCAACTTTCCATAGAATCTGAACTATAGGGCCTTACCATGACTTGGCTTTGTCACCAGAAAAGAAAAGGACACAACAAGAAAAAAAGTATACCCCACAGCTTTCATGTGCAAAATGATTATTAATAAATTTCACTACCTTATGCAAACTATAAAGTGCATATGAATGCTATGCAATTATCACACTCGTTCTTGAAACGATATGACTGCTGTTTGCAATACTGAGCTATAAAAATATATGGTTCAAACTAAAAACTGGCATTTTAGATCCCAATAATTCTTCCAAAGGAAATCAGGACAGAACAGGACTCACTCACTAGGCACAACATTCACATTTCGGTTGTTTTGCCAAGGCAATCAACATATGGATAGACTACTTGGAAGAAAAATAACTTCATGGACTCTACGTAGGAGTCTCAAGAGGGAAAAAAAACCAAAACCTGATATACAAAACCAGCTGAAATGTAAAGATCTGTCTTCTGAAAGCAAAGTATGTTATAATTTCGTGAAAAGAATGGTCTTGAATGTTTTGGCAAAGTCTTTTCCAGCCTAGAGTAAACATGAAATGAGCAGGCTGGAGTGAACTATTTCACAGTGTACAAAGCAGTTCACATGGATGCCTGCCACAGCAAAAGTAAGCGGACATGTATTTGAGGTCGTTTGCATGAGTCAAACTTTGCAATGAGTAACTCACCTAGGAAGATATAAATTATTTACATAATGATTTGCAAAAGAAATGATCTAAAGTCATACTAGCTACATTTTAAAAAAGTAGTTCTACATGGTTCGCTCATTATAGACAAATCTATTCACAGTATGCTCAACTACATTACATGTAAAATCATATGGCAAAAGAAAATGAATTAACACAAAACATGGGAAAATATCCCCCACATGTTTTAAAATGCCCTGCAATTTTCACATTCAAAATTTTATGCATCTAAATCTAAAAAAATATTATATGGAATACTCTTAAGTTACACAAACTGATAATAATTTACTGTATTTTTTACTCTAATAGGAGCAAATTACCACATACTTGAACAAAGTTAAAATAGTTACTATTTCTTTATAATAAATTTGATGTATAATTTACTTGTGCTTTTTGCACCAATTTATAAATACAGTATATGCAATACACAACCAAGACTGACACCAACATTAATAATTAAATTCAAAATAGCAAATACTTACCATACAAAATAAACAGCAAATACATCTTTATGAAAACCAGAGCCTTCTGGACTCGGGGGCCAGATTCTCTGGAAACCATGTCAAGTTTGAGCACTGTGGAATCTCAGGCCAGCTGCAAGATTGTTTTTTCTCAAGTTGGCATAAGGTTCAGGAGAACCAAGAGTCATTTTTGCCAAATCTGGCAATAAATAATTGGAACAATTCCACTGTGGTTCGTTCGGGCCTTTAGAATTAACATGTTGTACCTTCACAAAGACTCTGGTCAATGCTCTTGCCACTGAAAACAAATTCGAGTACAGCTACTTCTAAGAGGCTTCCATGTATCTGAGGGTGGCTCTCACAGAAGCCTGGGTTGAAGTTCTTGGTCTAAGAAGTTTAAGTACTAAGCAACAATCTGTTTCAGCACCTTTTGACCACAACAAAAGCAAAGAAAAATCCTACCTAAATAAGAATAAAGTTTATAAAGTGCTTATGAAATTACAAACATTTCAAATCAGAGCAATGCAAATAGATGTCCATTTCACCATCACAGGTGAAAGAAGAATAAATGGATTACTCTCCTGTCAAGACCTGACATGCCTTTCAAATCAGTAGTTTGGTCCAGCACAGTTTGG
>NC_138369.1:91884791-91982989 GCF_054177405.1 Leptonychotes weddellii | reverse complement strand
TGCGACAGTGGCTACGTGTGTTGACTCAGGTGTCTGCCTATACATATATGTACATGTGTGCAAGCACGCGCACACACACACACACACACACACAACCTAAAGAAGAGTAGGCACAAAAAAATGACAGGGACTTAGAAATAACTACTGCTTCCCCAACTCTGGTGGGACTATTCAAGTCCAGAGGCTCCATCCACATGGGTTATGATACAGAAGGAGCCCTCTGGGTTGTGCAGTGAGACAGCTCAACTTAGTGGCCATCACTCAACAAAGAAGGCTGGCATAACTGCTAATATCAGGGAGCAGAGTTTCTGGAAGGGGACCATCTGAATTCAAGAGTCCCAGCTCTGCCTCTTACTTTTAGCTGAATAACCTTGGACAAATGAGTCAATCAGTCTTCCTTTTCTTTAGCTACTTCCTCATCCATAGTATGGGAATGGTAATACCTTCACTCATGGGGCAGTTTAGGAATTAGGTGCATTAATCTATGTAGATTCAGAGTGCCTGGGTCCAAGAAAGTGCTCCATAAATGACAGATTAAAAAAACTGCATATCATGAGCTCTGGGAAACAGGAAAGAGAGTAGGTACATTCCCAAAAAGTGCCACTGCATAAAAATCATAGGTACTTATTTCTAAACACCTAGAAAAAAATCTAAAATGCAAGCATGTTGTCTCTGCCTTAAAATTATATTCTCTTTAACCATGTGAAAGTATGAACTCTCGAATAAAACAATGAAATATTAACCACACATATAATAGGCTACCCCTGTTAAGCAGTAGTTAGAAAACAAGACCAATTTAAATGATTTAACAAATTAAATGAGGCTAAACGAGGGAAATACTTTTAAAGAAAAAGGAAAAAAAAAAAGAAAAGAAAAAAGACCTTGGTTATGCCCTAGTAGAGACGCAAGGTACACGAGGGGCATTTCCTCTGCAAGGAAATCAACAGGCCCAGGCACCAGGTGGAAAATTAAGACCAAACCCAAGTTGCCCCTCAGTCCTAACTGACCCTCCTCCTGACAGTATCCTACCAGAGTTGCACAGCTGACTTTAGGACTAGCTGGCCTTCACTCCATACCTCCAAAGCACACAACCAGAGACCTAGGAGAAATTGCCGGTCCCACTAGTCTCCTCGCTGCATGGACGAAAAAGTACATGGTCCAGAAAATGGTGGTAGGGCTAGCACCGGGATTCAGACTTCCTAACTCCTAGGCCAATATTCTTTGCATCACAGGGGGCTGGTTTGCATTTCTAAAAATATCTCCTGTGACGTCAAGCAGCACAGGGGGGATTTGATTCATGAGAGCACGCTGCCGGCATCTAGAAGAGGTGTGGTGAGATGGGCTGTTGGCATCGCTTTAGAGAGAGAGCACAATTAAAAAAAAAAAAAAAAAAAAAAATCACACCAGCATAGCAGGCCCAATTATCGGGGACAAACTGCCCCGCTCTGCTGCTTGCAGCATTAGCAGGCTGTGAGTTCTCTGCACTGTTATCAGAAGGACAGGATGACGCAGTGGCAAGAACAGTCACAGCCCCAGTGACCAGGAGACAGGTCTAGGGCTGGCCCTCCTCTACAGGTGGCTTTGGGAGGCCAGCTCCTTCATCAGCACACTTGAGGGCATCGGCCGAGTTGGTCTCTGAACCTTCCAGCTTGGATAAAAAGGGTACCCGCACTTCCACGTGGGTCTCCCAAATGAAAAGAAACATTTCCAGGTTCAGACGGAAGAGGAAAACATCTTCACTGAAGTCAAAAAAAAAAAAAAAAAAACAAACTTGGGACTTTCCAGCGGCAAGGGGAGGGAGCATTTAAACCAAACCCAAACCCAAACCAAACCAGCCTGGACTCAAATGAAGATGTAAATGGTACTGAAGGAAGACAGGGCACTGTCTGAGGAGCCAGCACGTGTGTTCTGCTTGTCTTGAATCTCCTGGGAGCCATCTGTTCTGTAACGCGGGGGTACTTACTAGAAAGCTGCTTCTGGAGCTGCCTCACCAGGGCCGCTGTCTGTTGCTGCTGCTGGGTCTGCTGCAAGCCTTGCCTGGGGAACTGCAAATGTGACAGAAGACAGGAGGGCAGTCAGCCCGGCTCAGACAAGGACAGACACTACCTGCTGGGGTCGGTTTGCAACACACCGTCGACCCTTTCAGATCAAAGCGCCATGCCCAGAGGGTGTACGTTAATCTTCTTCTACACCCCGATGTACACCTGGTGAGCATCTGAAGTGCCCAATCCATTCAAAATCTCACTCTCCAGGTGGTCACTTCGCATTTCTTGGAAGAGGCGTGATGAAGGAGTCCACTCCAGGGGTGGCCCCGGAGGTCAGATCTCCTTGTTATCGTATCCTTCACCAGCTAGCTAGTTAGGATCATGCTATCATAAACCATTTTCATTGGCCACATGAAAGCTCTCTGACCAGAGGATTTGTTCAAGCACCACAGGCCGTGCCTTGTATGGATGGAGACAAGAATGTGGTGAGGCAGAGCAGTACCCTCCATCCAGGACCCATTTGGGACTATGCCCTCCCATGGGATGCTGGATGAAGGTCAGCCAGAGTTACTATTTTCTCTGATACAAAGCAGAAAAACAGCACCTTGCCTGTTTATTTTCCTAATGCCCAAATCAAGAGGGAAAAATAAAGCAAAACTCCACCTTTCATTCACGTGGAAATGTTAGTAAAATAAAAAGTGCTTTCTTTTCTATTCAGTGGTTTCTTTATCTGGAAATACTACCTATTTAACAAAACCGAATATGCCACCATGTACTCGGCAGTGTTCTAGACATTGTATGTATACATTAGCCCATTTAAGCTTGACCAGGTAATACCTATTCTCAATCCTTTATCCATTATACGATTTATTATGACACGTCCATAATATACAGACCGATCAAGGCCTAGGGCAGTACAACATAATCGAACTAAATTTCTGCAGCAAAACATACAACTAGTCCTATCAGGCAGAATAAATGAAGAAAGATGGGGTCTGTTCAGGTCAGCTTTTGCAACCAAATGGGTTCAGGTCAGCCTTTGGGGTTCAATGAGTTACAAATAAAATTTCCATTTCAAAATAAAATGTCAAAATTCAGTTTGGATTTTAGAAATGAATATAAGGGACTGTAGACCTTTACTACTATTATTCTCATTTTACAACTGAGGGAACGGAGACTCCAAGGTGTTTAATCACTTGCCCATGATCCCTGTAAGTAATGGGGCAGGGATTCAGACAAAGCTTTCTGGATTCAGAACTTCCTATCTTAACTGCAATCCAGTGCTACCTTTAATTGGGAATATTAGCTTCCAAATATTAATTTACTTGGAAATAATCACAGATTCTAAATGGTGGGCTGCAAGAATGTCTGATCTTTTTTTATTAAAGACTTTATTTATTAGAGAGAGAGCGTGCCCACAAACAGGGGAAATGGCAGAGGGAGAGGGAGAAGCAGACTCCCCAGTGAGCAGGGAGCCCGATGTGGGGCTGGATCCCAGAACCCCGAGATCATGACCCGAGCCAAAGGCAGATGCTTAACTGACTGAGCCACCGAGGTGCGTGATGTCTAATCTTATCATTTTATTAACTAACATACTGAGGTACACATGCATAAATATTTAACATTTATTCATTCAACAGATACTTAGCTGTCTTCTTTTATGTTCATTTAAAATCTGCTCCAAATAGAGTAATTCACAGAATGAAATATGGTAGTGATCTCCTCAGAGTCTGTATCTTGAGGAGCCTTGGCAGTAACTAATTCATAGGAAGCTCGTGTGCATGTGGGTGTGTGAGTACGCATGCACACATGTCGGCAGGTAGTGGGTGCTCTGCTGGGTGGCCTTAAGAGATATCCTCCAAGGGGTGGGAGGATGGGTTGGCCTGGTGGTGGGTGTTGAGGAGGGCACGTTCTGCATGGAGCACTGGGTGTTGTGCACAAACAATGAATCATGGAACACTTCATCTAGAACTAATGATGTAATGTATGGGGATTAACATAAGAATAAAAAAAAAAATTCAAAAAAAAAAAAAAAAAGAGATATCCTCCAGGGGACCCCAAAACTATTGGGGAGGTCTGCAAAATCAAAACTGTTTTCATAATAATACTAAGGCACTAGTTGTTCTTGCTCTCCTTGTCTCAGGAGTATACAATGCAGTTTTTCAGAAGCTATATAACATGTGATATTGTAACAAACAAGGTCTTCAATTTATTCAGACAATAAATTTTCAAAAATGTAAACAATGTCATTCTTCTCATTTTTTATTTTGAAAAATATATTTATATTCATTCATTATTCATAAAGTGTTATTTCTGGTTAATATCTAATGAGAATTTTAAATGTATTAGTAAATACTGGTAATATTTGTTTTAATTTCTAATACAATAAATATTAATAGACACACAAACGCTCTCTGGGTCCACAGTAATTTTTGAATGAGAAGTGGTTCCAAGGCCGAAACTGAGACCAGTTTCGTTCGGCACACCTCCCCCCGACCCCCTCCATCCAAGGAAGTGGTGGGATACGGCTGCAGTCCATAGTCTCCTCAGTTGTAGTGTTTTTCCTGCATCTGTTTCTCTCAAGGCCACTCTGATGCAAAATTTAACTTGCTTCCACCTGTATGTGAATGTCAGCAAGCAAGAGACCCAGCTTACAGCCTCCCTGGGCCCTGGAGCACCTGAGGCCAGGGAAAGAGAGCCTGCCACCAGCTCTCCACAGAACCCTCACTGAGGAGCATTTCAAACCAAGTCACTGAGCTCTTGCACAAAACTGGCTGAAGCAGCATAAAGCCATCAGGAGAAATTTAAAGAGTCATCCACTTAAGCTCTTCCCCAGACTTCCTGAGTTAAAATTTCTGGGCCAAATGTGCTAGAAATCTGTATTTTCAAATGGTTCCCCTAAGTGGCCTGATGCTTGGCTAGATTTCGGAATCATCCCCATGTTGGGAGCTGGAACTTCTAATTTACCAGAACAGGTCAATACATGGGACAACTTAGGCTTACCAGAAGTAAAATAAATCTAAAAACCACAATCTGTGTATGTTTAACCTTTCCTGCTTAAGTCTGATAAATAAAGAGGAAAGATTTTTCTGGATTCTATCCACGCAGGAGATGTTCATAGTTCTGCTCACCTCTGCGCCTCTGCAAATGTTAATCCCTCCTCCTAGAAAACCTTCCTTCCCCCTTCATCCTACCCCTACATGCTCCTAAAAATCTGCCTGTCCTTCAAAGATCAGCTCAAGTGCTTACCTACTCCCTTAGGAATGTGAAGAGCAAACCACTGCTCCTGTATCCTTTGGAGATGCCTTTATTATCAAATGTGGCGTGATGTGACAAGTGCTTCTCTCCCCAGTATTCTGGATTTTGCTCTTCTCGGGGACGGGAGCTGTGTGCCATGCCCCTGCTGCAACCACGAGACAAAGCACAGAGCTCAACAATGTCCGTCAGGTATAGCCAACTAGCCCACGGGGCAGAGCTACTCTCCACTAAACACATTCTCTGTCGAACTCAAAACAATAATTTAAAATTTTATTATGATGTGCTTCGACTAATCCCTAAATCCCTATTTTGACAACACACGCTTAGTCAAGAATATTAACGTTCCTGCTCGCTCATTACTTAGGCAAAATGCATCATCTCTAAACCAGTCATTTCTATTTAAATAAATGCCACTGAATCATTTCTGTCTCAGAAAAGCTGGCTTCTTTGGGCCCTTCTCTGCAGCAGCAGCAGCAGACACTGACCGTCCTAAGCAAGAGCAGGGCTGAAGAGTTAGTGGTGGGCCTTCACACTGCCTCAAATCTGGTTTCAACCTCTTGCCTTCTGAACTGTCTTTTTCCTTTACCTAGGGATCACTGTGTGGGGCTTTTGTTCCTTCGTTGCTCGGACATTCAACAAACAAATTATTCAACAACAGTTAACCAAATCCAGGCACATTTTGGGGTTCTAGGAACACCAAAGTGAGTAAAGCACAGTTCCTGCCTCCTGACAGCTGTGTCCTAAAACTGTCACTGATCACTATTGGTGAGCAAAGGACAAAGCACCAAGGCAACATTTATTTGAAACCTGCGCTGCCAACTGAGAGAGTGCAGCGAGTTATGGGCTCCTCTGACGGTCAGAATAAAACCTTTCATCAGTACCAGCTCCAGCACAAGGACTGCGGTACTGTGGGGGCCCCTCCACCGAGCGCTGGGTAGAAGTACGCATGCTTGGATGCTGGCAAGACGGAACACTCAGAAAGGGCCGGCACCAATAGATTTCAGAGGATTTGGCGCGCATTTATTTGCAGTTTCACCAGTAACTTGCGTGCAGCCGTTTTTTAAAAATCTCTAGTTTTTTTTTGAGTGGGAAGAAAAAATCAAATTTATCTGTCCTGTTACCAGAAATCTCCCACATAGGTCTTCCCTATCCTCCCCATCTATAAGTTACTTCTTTCCCATCAAAAAGGAAAAAAAAAAAAAAATTAAAATCCAAATTCATGCAGAGGAAGGTGACAAAGCTCAGTAAATTTCTCTGAACTAATTTTTTCCATTTGAAAAGGAAAATACTATCTGGCTACTTCTGAATTCTAGAGGCATTGGAAAATTTTCTCAATTTCTCTGAATGGAACATACGAATTTTTTTGAAGATTATATAGCAATCTCACACATGATCTTTGGCTACAAATTAATGCAATCATTTAAGTAACTACTGCTCCCACTATGCATATTTTTATAAGGCATTATATTCAATATAATGTGATATGACACAAGCATCAAATAATTTAAAAAGCCAGCTTTTTAAAGCTTCCTGTTAGCATCTTGTCCAGGTCACCCAGCTAGGACACCGTGAGTTTAAGATAAAAAGAAATGACACAGCAGTATGATGTAAACTTTATTTTCTTAAAAGCTAAAAGCAGCCTTAAAGAAAAGATCACAGTCTGTTAACGTATTTAGTTAAGAGTTAATCATTACAACTCAAAAACTTATTTAAAGGTATTTTTCAAGTCAAGAACTATAATTTAGGTCAGAACTAGAAAGGCCAAATATAATTTTCCAGCAAGGTGCCTCGTCTTTCTTTCCTGTTGCTCTTTTACCAAAGACAAGTAAGCAAATGAAAACACAGGCATTGATATTAAGCTGACACATTTAATTTGTAAGCATGGGCCTTTAACACTTTCTTCCTCTTTTCACAGAAAAGCTCTGCTTTCTGAAGATGCTTTCGGAAAAAGCACCAATTTCTGTTCTAAGTTAGTTTTGAATCGTAGGTTCACTTTTTACAGCAGGGACCAACCTGCCCATGTGGCTGTTAATAATCATTGTGCCACATGGACCCGCTGTTGCTGTCAAGGAGGGGGCAAAGAGCACTCAACAAATCCCAAAGCCTTTCTGGGTCCGCTGCATTCAACCTCCTCCCACAAGTCTTCCTGAGCTTCTCATACCCTTCCTGACCTCTGTTCCAGGTTGAATTATGTTGTCCCGAAAAGCTTTGCTGGCATCCCAACCCCAGTACCTCAGAATGTGACCTTATTTGGAGAGAGGGTCTTTACAGAGGTGATCAAGTTAAAATGAGATTATTAGCATCAGACCTGATCCAATGTGATGGGTGTCCTTATAAAGAAGGGAAAGTTGGACACAAACACACATAACAGTGAGAATATCATGAGAGGATGAAGACAGAGATCATGTTTGTTTCCATGAGCCAAGGAAAGGCAAAACTCACCAGCACACCCTAAGAAGCTACAGGGAGTGGCTTGGAGCAGATTTCTCCCTCGTGGCCCCTGGAAGGAACCAACTCTGCCGACACCTTGAGCTTGGACTCCCAGCCTCCAGAACTGTGAGATAACACGTTTCTGTTGGCAAAGCCCCCAGTTTGTGGTGCTGTGTTACAGGAGCCCTAGCTTCCTAGGACTTCCCCTGCTTCCCACATGCCGAGCTGTTCAGTGGTTTCCTGGGATTCTGAGCTGTCTGGGGGCAGGGAGCACGCTGGGCGCTTCATTAGTGTGCTCATAACCTCTGGCCCAGTGTCGGCCTCTACTGTACAGAACAAATAAGCACTAGCTGAACCGACTGCTGGATGTCACCCGGTAGCTGTAGGGCAAGTCACAGGGAGGGTGGTGGTGGTGTGACCAATACCACTTCTCCCCTGAGACTGCATGAATCAGAACTCCAAATGAGTCAGAGCAGACTTCTCCACAGCCAGCTTACTGCTCAGTTTCCAGCAAAGAAACAATATCACATTTTAAGAAATTATAAGAAATACAATTTTCTTCTTAGTATTGCTAAGGCTTCCTGCTACTGTTCTGAAGACACACATTTAGAGATAACATTATTCTTATGCTTCTATTTTCTTTTATTGTAAGAAAACAAAACAAAACAAAAAAAAAAGAGAAATTGAATATGTTTCAAAATATCCCTAGCAGTATTATTTGTGAAACTGGAAACAATACCAATGTTCAGCAGCAATAGGTGGGGTGTTAGGCAAGTAAGAGCAGAGGAATACAGCTGACTGACTTTATAGCTATATAAAATACAAACATGTAGACTATGTTAATAAACTTAAAAGTATATGCTGAATAAAAGTATGCTGAAAAAAGAACTAATTACATAATGTAAAACTCCAAGATCACTGATCCCTTTAACTTCTAATTCTGAAATCTGTCCAAGTGATATTTTAACTTTCTTAGCCTATCCTAAGACTATGACATACACAATATTTCTGCCTTTGTAAAAATAATTGCTGTCTAGATTACAATAGTGTTCTAAATATAAAAATAAGAATTATGCTTCCAAAATAGCTTTTAAAAAAAGGCTTCAGCTCAAAAGGAAAAAAAGGGGCTGGAAAAAGCCCACTGTGGATTTTATTATCCATTAAGACTGTTGTAATGAAGTTTTTTGTTTCTCTGAAATTACTTTACTATGAACACAGTAGGAAAAAATCATGGGCCGTGTTTTGACTAACCTGCTCAATCCCGAGAATGTATTTTAAGTTAGTGAGTAAAATACAACCGATGACATTAAAAACTTCAAAACTGTCTTAGAGGTCAAAAATGAATAAATTTGATATATAGTCTTTACACATAATAAATAAATATTCATGAAACTTTTAGATGACTAGAAAGATATTAAATTCCCTTATATTAGATATGCTTTCATTCTAGTGGAACTGAGGCTAGGGTCTCTTCTCAACTCTGCAAAAGCTGATCCTCTGCTTCAAATTATCATTAAGAAGTTTATAATTAAGAATTATAATTAAGAAGTTTAAAAGACAATTTCCAGCCCAGCCCTATAAGTTTAACTTGTGATATAATCAAATGTTTATTTTTTTTTACCCTACTCAAAAGAACTACTACATTTCAGGCACTTGATATCAATATCCATCTGTTTATATAGCACGATTCTCTAAGAATAAAAAAATGTAATGCATTTAATATTTTATGTACTTCTTATATGCTACATTATAAATCAACTAAAATAGTACTGATAAAAGAGGCAGGAGTCTGCAACTTACTGATATGTACAGATCGGGGGGAAAAGAGTGCGTGCGTGCGTGTGCATAGAAAGAATAATAAAGCAAATGTGACAAAATGTTATTAGTAAATCTGGGAAGAGGATTTATGGTAATTGTATTATTCTTTAATTCTTCTGTTAGTTTGAAATTACTTCAAAATAAACAGTTATATCTTCTTCTTGGGTGAGATGCTAGGGTGAAGTAGGAGTATCCCATGCCAAGGAGTCCCTGACACAACACTTGTAAGTCAGTCAATCCCTGCTGATACACCCCTGAGGATGAAGAGTGCAGGCTGTATGTGAACGTTTATATACTGCCTCTACCTGAGAAAGGATTTTTAAGATGGTTTACAATAAATGTCACAGATACAAAAAAAAAAAAAGAACTGGAGCTAGAAAAACTAGATTCATAATAAAGAAGAATTTCCGTAATAACGGGGACCAACCCGTTTTACAAGCAGAGGCTTGTAAAAGGATATCTCGGTGCATTTTACAAGCCTCCGCACTGAGATACCCTATGTCATTTGCTGATGCTCCATTATCAGTCTATTCGGGCATGACCTGTCCTTTATCACCTAGCTCTACTGATCTGATCTCTCCTGATATACCACAGCGCTGGCTCTGCTGTTATTTCTTTACTGCAAAGGTTGTGAAACCATCCATCTTTCTACTCCGGTCCTGAAGATAGTCTATACCAGGGTTTCCCAAAGTGCAATAAGCCAGCTCATGTTAGGTAGTATTCATTCACACAACTCATGTCGTTCAGTTACCTTCAGTGTAAGTATTTATTTTTACAGATATTTCTAATACGTAGCAGGTGATGTGACCACTGATGGCAGTAATAAAAATTCTTTTTAGAATATACTTACTTCAGTAAATAGAAAAAGAGGCAATTTAAAGAAAAAATACTTAAGTAAATAATAAAGCAGGGATATGGCACTTGGAAAAGTAAAGGATGCAAATTATTGAGGTTCAGTAAACACTGATGCTATGCACTTAACATTTTCAAAATCTGACTTACAAAGCTAAAGAAGTTAATTACACGATTACAAATTATATGAAAATTCTTACAGAAAATAACTGGCTAAAATCAGAGTTTCTTTTATATCAGTAAAGATATTTTAGAAAGCACACTCATGCTCTTTTGAAAGTATAGTAAAAACTCAAATAGATATGGTAAATTATCATTTTAACATTGTTTAAAAAAAATTGGGGTCTCAATATAAATATTTTAGTCCATGGAAAAGTCTGAAAAAATTTGAAGAGGAAAATGGTATAACTTACTGAACCCCAATATTTATTTATACCTTTCTGTGAAAACAAATATACTACTCTGATAAAAGCTCTAGGGAAAATTTGCAAGTGTACATTTAAGCTATTTTAATTCTTAACAATCTTATGGGATGAAAAAATGCAACCTGCCTTTAAAGAAGAACCCCACATATTTGGTTCCAAAACACCAGGTTCCTTACCAAAGGCTGTTGGGGCTGCATCGCTTGGAGACCAAGGGTCTGACTCTGGGGCTGTGGGGGCTGCTGGGGCTGGGGGGGTTGCTGCATCTGGAAAGAAAAAGGATTAGACACTTAGAGAGGGTAATATATTCCAATCCCCTCCCCCTATATACCTTTTATCTAATTACGCTGTTGCAATGAAAATGATATACACCTAGCTCCTGCATTACTGTCTTGACAAACATTCATCTTTTAAGGGCAAGACCTAAATCTGTTGTCTTTGTAGGCTTCTTGGGACTACCACAACCCCAGGGAGCTCTTCTTTCCGTCATCATTGTCTATACTGCCCTCTGCTGTCCAGGGACATCCTTTATACTTACTGTTTTAACACCTTTCATGTTATCTGCTCTTGCACATACTTTATCCTATCTTATACCAGAGGGTTGGAAAAGGACTAAGTAATTACCGTTTTAGTCCCTATGACAATCTGGAGGAACTTGTGAAGATTAATTTTTTTTTTTAAAGGGAGAAAAACAGGAAAAAGAAGAGGAGTAATTCTTGAAGATTAGAATACTTTTTTAAAAGGAAGATGTATATGTGGGAAGTTCTGACAAAAAATACCAGCATAAAAACAAATTATGTCAGTGATCGAGTTGGTGTAAATAAAGAGCCCTTAGAAAACACTTCCAAATCACAGAAGAAACACACATTACTCATCCACCATGTGGGACACAGAGGAGAGGAAAATATTAATAGGTGGTTTGTCTCGGTGACCTTCAATGTGTCCTCCACCCGGGCACTTCATTTTGATGATGACAGTGCTGGACTTCTTTTCATCCTTTGCATTTCCAACTTGGTTTGCATACTATCCCCCAAATTATTTGTCTTCTTTAGGGCAGGGTAATAAATAGCTATTACCAGATGGTATTTCCCACTAAATGCCAACACTCATGGATATGGAATCCCAGCAGGAGGTCTGGGCAGGGTCACTCCCAACTGAGACAATGCAAGTGGGACCAGAACCATAATGATTGCAATACAAAGCCAATTCTCCATTTGGCTTTCTGTGAATTCTTCCAAGAAAAATCCAACCAACCTCATAATTACCAATTTGTTCCTTTATGAAGGTAGTCAGTCACCAAGAAAAGAGTAAGTATAATCCTGAGGCAGAAGCAAATCCCTTTTCTTTATCTCCAGGGAATTTGTAGTAATGAAAAAATTACCAGAGGGGCATATTAGGCTACTTGGGATAAAAAAGTACATATTAACCAATAAAAAAACACTTTCAAAATTTGCAGCCTTGAAAAGCAATGTAAGACAGGAAGTAGTAAATAATGTAATAACTTTCCTTCATGATTAGGAAATGAGAAATTTAAAACAGAGGGAAATATAAATATCAGTTCTATTAAGTTCTGAAACATATCTTCAGAACCTGAGACAAAATTATTTATGAAAATATCACTACAGCTATTCTTAATATTACCAAATGAGTGCTTTACTTATATTTTCTTACTGAACTCTTACTACAAATTGAGTTGCAACTTAATAGCATCTTACAACTAATGACATTTTATAATTGTAAAACCCATTTTTCTGGAGGATTTGTGTTGGCTTCTGCCTATCACCTGGGGGTACTGTCAACTAAAATTCTTTGGATCACACTGAATTCAGACATCAAACACACTTGAAGTTGTGGTTCAAATTCTCAGGGGAGACGTTTTTTCTTCCCTCCAACCAGGGTCAAGGTTGAGATATGCATGTTACTCTACTGTTCCTTTCTGTATGACATTTTTACCGAACTCATTCCAAGAGTATAGCTTTGGTTACTCCGGTTCTACTAGACTCCCCATTTTTGGTGGTGTTTATTTCTTTCTTAGTAACACATAAAATGAGAGTGCATCTCAAGGTGAATTACTGATAGAGCCCACTGTGCAGACTCATCAGACAATATCCAATCTAGTAACAAAGGACAAACTTGTTAAGAATGAAGATAAATGGAACAGGTAGACATAAATAGCCTATATTTCCTAAATGAGTAAGTTAGAAGCAAGAATGTGTCAAGAGGAGGAACGCTTTATCTAAGGTACTTAAATATTTACATCAAATAAATGAAGGATAGCTCTCTGGATTTTACCAGAGACAATATGAAATATCCCACCTACGTCACTCCAACTTCAGAGCTTAAATCAGAACAGAAGCGTCAGAGATAATTTTTTGGATTACAGACAGACCCCTCTGGGAATCTGATGAAAGCTGTGGACAGCTCAATTTTGGTTTTGTTTGTTTTCAAACACACAGAAGAAATTCTGCATTCAAATTGCATGGCCTGTAGTTAAACAGCGAGTGGGTGAGCTGACGCTTACAATATACATACATATTAAGATATAGGCAGCCAGTTACCCTCTCCTGAACCTCTATGAAAGGGGAAGGCCATTCTGCAAAATGCACCCTCCTGCCCATAACCTGGCAAAAGCACAGAGAAAGGAAGACCCTGGCCAAGTTGGAACTAAATTACACCAGTTGAGCTCCTAGGCTCAACTACACGGGCTTCCTTGGAACTTAAAGGCTCTTTAGAGTGCCTCTTATTTCATAGGACTGCTGAGAACCCCTCATGCATTGCCCTCACCCCCACCTGGAGGAGCCTCTGCTGCTGTCGAACCTGTGGCTGCCTGGGTCTCATTGGGTCCTGAGGCAGGGGCACTGAAGGAAGGCTTGGATGTGTGGAAGTCAGCACCGCATCGATTCCTCCACCTACCAAAGGGCTCTGCTGAAGGGACTGATGATTCAGTCTGGTAAAAAAAATACAACTTGGTTTCACACCCAGGCAAACTGTCATATTTTCAATCAGTGGCAGTGGCACATTACGCACGTTCACAAAGAAACAACTGTGTTCAGTATTCAACTGTACAATTCACATGCGATAGAGACCAGTGACTAAGATAATCTAGATTTCCATGGAGAGATGGAGTCACTGGACAAAAGACAGCAAGCACGCTCACTACTTAAGATAAAATTGCAATCGTGTTTAAATTACTTCTTAAAAATATTTTAATTGTTTTTAATAATAAGTGACATTATTTGAGCATTTACTCTGGAAACGGCACAGCGGTAATAAGAGTCTGGAATGTATTATTTCATTACTCCCCACAGCAACCCTTTGAGGTCAGCAGTTTTATTATCCCCGTTTTATTTATTTAAAACTTTTAATTGAAAGATAGTTGACACTTGTATTTGGGACAGTGATTTGGAAATGAGGAACACCTCAATTTTGGTTTTGTTTTATTTTCAAACACATATAAGAAATTTTGCATTCAAATTGCATGGCTTGCAGTTAAACAGTGAGTGGGTAAGATTCAACAATTCTATACATTATGAAATGCTCACCATGATAAGTGTAGTTATCACTTGTCACCATACAAAGTTATTACAACAGTATTGACTATATTCCCTATGCTGTACTTTTCATTCCCGTAACTTACTTATTTTATAACTAAAAATCTGTACTTCATAATCCCCTTCACTTATTTTGCCCATCTCTCTGCCCTTTTCCCTCTGGAAACCACCAGTTCATTCTCTGTATGTACACTGGTCTGTTTCTATTTTTTGTTTGTTTATTCACTGTTTTCT
The DNA here is from genome assembly GCF_054177405.1 of Leptonychotes weddellii. Lineage (NCBI taxonomy): Eukaryota > Metazoa > Chordata > Mammalia > Carnivora > Phocidae > Leptonychotes > Leptonychotes weddellii. The sequence continues at coordinate 91,968,439 of NC_138369.1, read as the reverse complement.
TAGATTCTACATATCAGTGAAATCTTATAGTATCTGTCTTTCTCTGACTGACTTATTTCAGTGGCGAAAACTTATCCTTTTTATGGCTGAGTAATAGTCTGTTCTATATATACACGACATCTTCTTTATCCACTCATCTATTGATGGGCGCCTGGGCTGCCTCCATAGCTTGGCTATTGTAAATAACACCGCAATAAACATATGGGTGCATGGATTCCTTTAAATTAGTGGTTTTGTATTCTTTGGGTGAATACCCAGCTGTGGAATTATTGGATCATATGGCAATTCTATTTTTTATTCTTTGAGGAACCTCCATAGTGTTTTCCATAGCAGCTACACCAATTCACATCACCACCATCAGGCCACAAGCATTCCCTTTTTCTCCACAGCCTTGCCAACACCTGTTATTTCTTGTCTTTTTGATCCTAGCCATTCTGACTGATGAGAAGTGATACCTCAAGTGGTTTTGATTTGCGTTTTCTTGTCCCTATTTTAAAAATGAGACAACAGAGAGCTAGAGAAGTAACTTCCCAAAGTTATTCAGACAGTCAGTAAAGAGCGCAGGTGGGACTGAAACCCACAACTGTTGAGCTCTGAAGCTCAAGTTCATAGGCAATATGCTTTGCTGCCACTTATTAGAATAGTAATAAATACAATGCATGTTTTTCCGATCTTATTTATTTTCCCAAACGTGTTACCATCAACCGTGCCAACTTTCCAAGCTGTAACAACTTCGTGTTGACGTACAGCAACTGATTGTAACACATGGAAGCTAAGCTGCTGTCTACTATAATGTAAAATTTTGCATGAAACTTAATTCTTCTAGACCAATGCTATCCAACAGAAGTTTCCACGATGCCTAAAATGTTCTACAGTTGTGCTGTCCAATAAGATAGCTACTGGTCTCCAGGACCAGTGACATAATTTCTGGGTCTCAGTGTGAAACAAAAACACAAGGCTCCTTGAGCAAAAACTAGTAGGATTTTCAAGATGGTGACAGTAGACCATTACACTAAGCGTGGGATCCTTCTAAACACAGTGCACTGTGTGACTGCACAGGTCCCACACCTTCAAAGTTGGCTCTGCTCGGCTGCATGTGGCTATCGAACACTTAAAATGTGACTAGTGTGACTTGAGAAACGAAACTTTTAATTTAACTTTAGTCTTAATTTAAACAGCCACACATGGCTGGTGGTCACCATGCACTATATCTATGGGATTCAATTATAGCAAGAACTGAGAAAGAATCTTTCATGATCCTCTGTGCCAACCACACCTGAAGCAGAAAAGGTGGAAACTAAAATATAACAAAACTCTTATGGGCACCATGCACAATGAGCATTAATCGATCACAGACTTTATGGCTCCAACCAATATATTCTAGTAAGGTACTGCTAACAATAATCAGCACTTTTTTCATTTTAAGATATTTTTAGCCAAAAATCTTTTTAAAAGAGCGGAAAACACTGCAGCTAACATACTGGCATCATCTAAAACATTACACCCATACTATGGCAGATGTGAGTTTACACGGGCCTTGAATGAAATAATCCTCTATCTGGATGCTACTAAAAATGAGATGACAGAATGCAAATTATATGCAAATATGCAAGCTCATAAAAACACTTATAAAGCACCATGCCCTAGACAATGTCTAACAAAGTCAGGAATTCGAGTGTCTACTACTGTAATCATTATTTCCACATGTATCACCTCTGAGAGCCAGTCAAGGACTGCAGGTATGGTGATGCCTGCTGCTGAACATAGCCACTGGGCGGCTGCTGCATCTGTCTGAGTCTTTCCATTAGCGCCGGGTTGGAATGTGCGGCCGGATAAGTTCTGGAGTTATAGTTGGGAGAGAGGACCACGCCACCAGCCTGCTGCTGTGGGGTCTGCTGCAGAGGCATCTGTGTTCCGTACATCGTATAGCCCTGGGGCATGGTCTGCAGGTGGGCACAAGAAGTCAGTGTTTTAATTTACCACCAACTCTGCTATCACTAAGCTATATGGGGCAAAAACAAACCTGGGAGGAGTTCCCTGAAAGTCACTGTTCTCAAAGGTTCTTATAACTCAACATATGAGGAGGACAACTCTGGAGGTAAGAGGGTGGCGAGAAAGCTACAGAATGAACTGGTTGGATCATGATTCATCAGAAATTTCAATTAAAAAAAAAAAATCGAGGGGCGCCTGGGTGGCGCAGTCGGTTGAGTGTCCGACTCTTGGTTTCGGCTCAGGTCATGATCTCAGGGTCATGAGACTGAGCCCTGCATCGGGCTTCCCACTCATCATGGAGTCTGCCTGGAATTCTCTCTCCTTCTCCTTCTGCCCCTCCCACTCAAGCTCTCTCTCTCTCTCTGATAAATAAATCTTAAAAAATAAAACATGAATCCTCATTTGGTTAAAAGATCAGTTTTAGAATCAGTTGCTTACTTTGAGGGAAGGAAAGACATGTTTCTGTATAGAAATAATCAGGCAAGCATCCATACCTTAAGTGCACAGATGACATCAATGTTCAACAGATCCCAAGCACCATTAATTTCATTTCCAAAATTAGAAAGAAAAGCTACCTATTTCCAATGTAAATGAAAATGCTGGAGTACACTTTCCTGATATATAACTATACCTACACCTTGGATCTGATGAATTTGCCTGTAGTAATTAACCAGTTACCAAAAAACAAAAACCAAAAAAAACAATACCTTAACCCCACAGTAAGGGTGTATTTGGAGACTATTTGATATCCTCTAGTCCTGGTTGGACTATAGCCCTTTTCAGCACTCTACCAATACTCTAAATATTTCATTTTTCTATTCAATATTAGTATATGAGTGCCTGTTCCCCTAAATCTTGACACCTAATGTAAATGAAAAACCTGAGGTTCTGTTGGGTGACTATATGCAAGTTATAGAATGGAATGCTGATTGAAATAGAAGAGGCCTGCTCTTCAGTCCTCAAAGAACCACACTCTAAGGTAGTCTAATGGCTCTGACTTGGAAGACAGAGTAATGCATAATACACTTCCAGCGAGCAGCATGCATGGATCCAGCTGTGGGGCTCAGTGCCCATGAGAACCAACCTCAGACTGCCTTTTAGCTGTGGACACAGTGTGAACTGTTAGCCCCACTGGCAGTCTTGCCAACATCCCCGGGCTCCTAATTGTGAGGGGGACAGAGTAAAAGTATAGAGATGCAGAAACCACAAAATTACTAGGAAAAATAGCCCAGGAGATGCCTTATATTGAGGCAAGTCTATCATTTGTTGAGTGGCTACCATGGATCTGGTGCTATGCTGGTTCCACAGGTTGTCCTAAATCCTCACATGCTCATCTCTGTTTTGAAGGAAACCAAGACACAGAATAACTTGCACAATATTACACAGCTGGTAAGTTGCCAGGAATTGCACCATGGTCTGATTCCAAGGTCAATTACCTTCTTATTCTACCATGATTCGTCTGCAAACCTATCTTTTAATATGATAAATTCAATCATGAATTACATCATTATTCATTATAACATACAATAAGCACTCTGGGACTGTGAAGCATTTCAACATCTACTCATTATAAGTAGAGAGGTTATTTGTATTTTTAACTCCAGAACTTTCTGAAATATTTTATGCTCTTTAAAAAATCAGTCAATCCTAAGGCTTGTTGATCACTGGTAATGCTTTTTTTGAGATGTCAATTATAATCTATAAGCAGAAGTACTATGTTCTAGACCCCATAAAGAGCTGATATCCTATTTACTTGGTTTCCCGCTTCAAATAAAGAACAGTAAAAATCCCAGCAGCATCTACAAAGCAAATGCAGATACCTGTGCTTGCTGCAGCCCTGGATACTGGGGGAGCTGAGGGGAGGGCCGAGCCTGTGCAGCAAAGAGAGCAGCCTGGTCCCCTGGTGGGCCCTGGAAAACAAAGTCGAGGTGGACTCTTGATCATAACAGCAAGAACTTGATTTGCACTCCTGGCTAATAAGCCCGATAACCCATGACACCAAATCTTATTAGATGATTATACAACTTGGAGATTTCCAAACTGCCTTAAATATAACTTCTCATCAATTTTCTATGTGTGTAGAGACTATTAAACTTATTTCTTTCAAAGACTATAGAGGTTTCCAACAGTAACAAGCCAAAATAATCTGATGGTCTACTTATCAGAGAGGCTCTGAGATAGCTTTCCTGTACAGCCCAGGATATAAATGCCCCTCTAGACTGAAACTCATGAGCCTCGAGTGTGAAATCTGAAACCACAGAGATGTACCATTCTGTGCCCATAAAAGAAAGAGAACATGTAGTACATAGAAATGCCACATACAAATTTCATGACTTTTTTAATGAAGTTTCTTCATAGTGACCTAAAAATTATCTATTTAACCATGTAGTCAAGAGATGAATTTGGTATCTCCTATGACTAAACATCAACTAGAATATAATCAATAAAAATTTATAATACATCAATAGCAAATATAATTCTAATGAACTACAATATAAAGCCAATTAAACTCTGCTTACCAGTCCTAATTTAATACATGTGTTGCCCTTTGAAAAATAAACATATTTATAAGAGCAGCTGTATGGGTTTTATGTTACGGTGTCAGAAGTTATTTCATGGAAGCTTGCAATAATCATCACAAAAAGAGCTCTAGCTTCCAACCATCCCTAGATTTTTACAGGACTTACTAATTATAAAGAATGGGGTTTATTTCAAAATATTTTACTATTGTTTTATTGAACAGATATCCTCATTTTTCAAAAATGTTAAATTATACTTACATAAAACCATTTAATGTGCTTGGAAAGTAGTGTAAACTCTTCTAACAAAGAGAAAACTAAACATTTAGAGAGCAAACACCAACAATTATTAAACATCTATTCTACACCAGAGATTGGACTTCATGTTCTTACTCCCATTTTCTCACAGGAACTCTGCAGAAAGGGAGGATCATCCTCACTCATTTTCTTCAGAGAAAAAGCCAGGTTCAATGAGCTTAAGCAGCTTAGCAAGCTCACCAAGATAGACCTAGCAGAGCCATTATCTGAACTCAGGGCTCTTGCCATTATGACAAGATGTCTCCATATGTGATATTAAAAATGGAAATACTTAAATCTTCATTTGGTGCTTATCCTTTAGTGACAAAGAGCCTCTACAACTCACTCTAATAAAAAACAGAAAAAGAGGGGCGCCTGGGTGGCTCAGTCATTAAGCATCTGCCTTCGGCTCAGGTCATGGTCCCAGGGTCCTGGGATCAAGCCCCGCATCGGGCTCCCTGCTCGGCGGGAAGCCTGCTTCTCCCTCTCCCACTCCCCCTGCTTGTGTTCCCTTTCTCGCTGTGTCTCTCTCTGTCAAATAAATAAAATCTTAAAAAAAAAAAAAAAAAAAAAACAGGGAGAGAATCTCTATTAAGACTTGTTACTGAAATATTGAAACCAAATGTATACATCCTATGGTAAAATTCTTTCTCTGATCCTCATATAAAATCACTTGAGGGCATTTCCTAAGGTGACTATCCATCCATCCATGGGCCAAACGCAAGTTTCTGAGAGTGCATATAATAGCTTCAACAAGAATCTAAATTCCCAGAATAGGGGGACCATAAAGATACCCTTAGCTTTTAGCTGATTGATCTAAGTGCAATTATGTCTGTATTTACTTGGGTCTAAGGAAAATAACCTCAACTCCTTCTATGAGAACTCATTCCATGGCAGCATGGCCACCCGGGACCAACAACTCTTCCCCCTGAGAGTATCTGAAAGGCTTTTGATCTTCCAAACACTGCCAAGGAGTCATTAGATGAACCACATGGTTAAATGCCACTCCTCGAGAATCCGGGCTCCCTGACAGTGCCCTACAAGGTCTCTGAAACACACTCTTTTGTTTTGTGGGGAGAAATATTTGCACATTATCCTTTTTACAGAAAGGAAGAAAAATGAATTATTTACATGTGAGTTAAAATCTTGAGATCCATAAGTAGTTTACAATTCCCACACCCTGCTTTGTCTTAGAGGGGAACAAGATGTGATCTGTGCGTGACAGCCGCATGCAGATGCATAAAGACAGATTTTTCATACTATTCACTCTTCCTCTGCTTATTGAAGAACCCTACGAAAGGAACTATGACTTACATGTGGAGTAAACTAGAATACTAATAAGGGAAATAGCTGTGTTACTGGGCAACACTCTTACTGGCAAGTAACATTTGAGATCACGGACACTTAAGAAATAGGAATTTAAAACTATTCTACATAAAAAAAATCACAAAATTAACATGTAAGGTAAAATACTAACTTTCAAAGAAAAAGAGAAAGGGATAAGAAATCTCACATACAGTTTTTACACTGTAAAATTCATGCATTCTGTCATTTTTGTCTCAAGGAAAACTATTTATTTATGAACATACTATGCTCCTTCCTACCACCAATTTTTCCTGATTTATATAAGATAGTAGGTAATAATTCAGATCTGCAATATCCTTCCTGGGAAAACCAAATGCTCCGAGCTGGCCAGTAGTCCCCATGTACTCTGTGCATGGCTTTATCATCATGTTTCCTTGAATGAAAGATACCCCAGTCTCTCCCACAGAACTGAAATGTCCTACTTTTGGTTTTCCCCAGAATAATGCTAGAAATACATTATATCAATAATTGTACAAATTACTGATGTTGAATTTGTTGAATAAGGAATGAATAAGAGAAGTTCTTTAGTGAATTTTAATTTTTAGCATCTATCATTCTAATGATTACTTATTTATACCTGCATTAATATCTGCAAAATAGCTCAATTTCCCCCTCTTGATTTATTCTGCTTAATTGAAACAACTAAAGGAAACATTAAATTCATATTTTTAGGGGCATCTGGGTGGCTCAGTCGGTTAAGCATCTGCCTTTGGCTCAGGTCATGATTTCAGGGTCCTGGGATTGCGCCCCGCTTCAGGCTCGCTGCTCAGCCGGTGGGGGGGGGGGTGTGGAATCTGCTTCTCCCTCTCCCTCCTCCCTCTACTCATGCTCTGCCTCTGTCTCTCTCTCTTTCAAATAAATAAAATCTTAAAAAAAAAAAATTTAAAAAAAAAGTGCACATTTTTGTGTGAGCCAAAGGATAACTCAAGAGGCCGGTTTTTAACCAAATATTTGTGTCTAGCCAACTGACATTTGACTTTGAGCACATCACTAGAAGAGAAAATAAGACATGTTTGTGCCCTGCTCAGGCTCCCTTGGCTCAGACACCTGACTTACGTGTGCTAAAGGAATAAGCCGCAGTTAACTGGGAAGTTCTGGTAACTACACAGACTCATCTCTACATTGTTACCTGAGGTAAATTCCTACATGTGTCTATGCACTTTGCTTTGGGCTTGCCTCTCTATAAGAAACATAAATCCACTGCATTTTTTTTTTCAACTTCCACTTTCTAAAACCTTAAGAAGCTGTGCTATGTTCCTAGCCTTTATAAGAACAATTCTCTCTTACTGCTTTATTTAGAGTCAGACAAGAGAAGTATCTGAACTCAAAGAGATGGTGACTCAAAGGCCTTTTGCATAATTTGAAATAAATGCATCCAATAAGTTTAAAATTCTTGATAAATTATTCTCAAACATAATTTTCATTCTTCTGGGTCTTGTTCTCTTCATTTAGCAATTACTCCCCCTCAGGCAATTGAAAAAATGTGAAGACCTCTTTCTAAAAGAGAATTGGTTATGCCTCCAATTAGCTGACAGTAAGCATGACAATCAGCATTTCAGGATTAGGGATTTTCTATTCACTCAGTTCACCAGCAATGAATTTTTGAAATCCCTATTTAATCACTTTTCAATGGTGTTTAAGTGTCTCAAGTAGAGAGACAAACTGTACCTAAAAAACCACAGCTAGATTTTGTGACTTTGTTTCTGATAATGCTGATTTAGGGATAATAAGAGGTCCCCCAGTGAAAATCAGTGGGTAATGTTTTATGAGTCATCTAGCAAAAAGGGTTTTATTTGTGACTACTAGTTTGGAAGGTAATGAGTAATGGTGCCCGAGGCTAAAATAATACATGGTGTGAACCAGAAATTATGGTCATCACATCATACTGGTGTATTTTGATTGCAGACAACAGACACAGAGAAAATTCTATAAATACAGGAGGTCCAGCTGACCAGTTATGCTTGATTCTCTTATAATGTTTTCATATAAAATACAACGTGGTTGGGAATCAATTAACAGTAACATTAATGGCTGGAACAAACTGATTCATTCTAAAATAAACACCTCACACAATAATGAACTTTTACAATATACTCTTAACATGCTCATAAATGAATAGATGATTGGTTGAGTATATACATTTACTATATTCTTAATACTGGAGAAAATTAAAGGAAAATTAGAATGGTGAAAAGGACAGCAAAGATATATACACACATTTCCATTAATTTGAATGAATACAGAAAGCACAGAATCTTACGACTTTAAATACTTGATAAACATTTGGTCTTTTAAAAAAAAGTAAAATCATTGATTGATGCAAATTCTACTTTATCCAAATTACATTATCATCTGAACAAAATGTCCAACAGCAAACATAGCTATCTCCAAAATACTTTTTAATTGATAAAGTTTACTTCAAGTTTTTAAATAAAAACCTCACCTGCTCTCTGTACACCACAAAGTGTCAAGAAAAATTGATTCTTTTCAGAAGTCTCCAAACTTTTCTTTGCTGAATAACTATTAAAGAAATTGCCTACATAACAAGTATTTAATAACCTAAATATTTTCAAAGCTTGAATATGCAATCACGGACATTTTCACCAATGTACAGAAAATGTTACCCATTAAAATTGGCAGTGAAACAAGTTGACTTACATTCACATCTGAGATGTGTGCTCTTTTTTATTCTAATGCTTCTTGGGTTTATGTTGTGGGTTGGCTACCTGATACAGAAACCTATAAGTAATTTAATGCAAAACATGCATTCTTAGCTAGCCCAGGCAAAGCAGTAGAGGTGAAGTCTTAGGACATGCATGCACAAGACCTATGCTCAAAAAAAACATCTTCTTTGTCTCGGAAAGACAACAGAGATGATGAGTTCTGTTGAGAATTTCAGAATAGCCAGTGAGTGGGATGTGATGAGAAGGGTGTGTTTCATAACCACAGTTTGCGTTATCTTGCACTAGCCTATGAATTAGCATGCCATGCGTTCTTCTGCTAATGATGTGAATTACCACAAAGGGAAGCAAGAGCTCAGGAATAGATGGGTTCAAAACTGGAACTGAGATGAAGGTGCATGAACTGGTCTATGTTCCCAAACCCAGGCCATGAACGTCCACTGGTTTCTATACTGTACACATAAATGATGAAAATCATGAGGCAATCAAAGGGAAAAAACTTTCAGAAATAAATCCCATTAAATCGAACATGGTCGATGCATTCATGATTCTGTGTTACAGTCTCAAACTTAAACCAAGTGAGTAACAGTGAAATGAAGACTCTAAGTGTTACCAGCTATGGAAGAATACCCTGCTTCTTACTCTGATGTTTAAAGAGTAATGCTATAAAAATCTACTAAAAAAAAAAAAAAAAAAAAGACAGAAAAAAGGAATGACAGCAGGGGTGTTACCATTATGTTGTCAAAGTCTTCCAGAAGGGAGACAGCAGAGTTACAGAAGTCCTACAGAAAGGGGACAGCAAGAAAACGGCAGACAATACAGATAAGATTTTTTTAGCCTAATGATGTGGGTAGCCACAATACATATGAAATAGTTCATTTTAAAACAGTGTTTCAGGAGTCAAGACTTAAAATCCCAACGCCCTTACAAAGGCTTTATTAGTTCATACACCAAATGACATCACTATAGACTGGACATACATGGTAATATTCATATAAGGGGAGAGCAGAACCCAGAGGTTAAATGGTGACACAGAAGAAGTAGGAGGGCTATCAGACAACACTCGCTATAACTAGGGGACTTGGGGACTCCACTGGGAGCAACAGGGTGCCAGAGTCCTTCACAGCCTACAGCCAGTGGGACAACTCAGGACATGTGGGTCACATTAAACACACAAGACATTAAGTGAACAAGTCAGTGGGTCGTATATGTTGGAGGATATAGAATTAGATAGCTCCATCCTAAGTGCAAACGAAAACTGGGCATTAGGTTAACCACACATTCAATCAACCAAAACAGACAACAAATCATTACAGGGCCACCAGTGTTTACACACTAACAGGGAATCTGATTTAGAAAAAGGTAACTAGAGGCTTGGGGAAAATTTCTCTTTCTCAGGTAAATAATTCACTTGTTTGATCATTTTTATAAACGGATCCCAAGTGACATTTTTGGCTGAGAGGTTAAAAATTTTCTTCCCGCTGAGTTTGAGAGATAGAGATAAGGCAAAGGACTATCAACCGTAATAGAAAAAGTATTTTATTATACTAAGGACTAAAAATTATAGGAAGAATTTCCCAAGCAAATATCTTCTCTATTTTAGGTGTAGGTATATAATTCACTGCATCTGCACATTTGTATTTGGATCCGACAATTATCTATTAGTTGTCCACTCTCAACACCCCCCACTCTTCTCTCCTCTCTCCCAAAAATCAAGTTGTGTACATTATTTTCTAGACTTTAGGTGCGTAATTATAATTTCAGCAAATTAAATGAACATCTTTCTCATCATTCAGATAGCAGAGAAATGCCAAGTATTAGTAAGTAAAGCACCCACTTCCCTGGACATATGGGTTTCTATCCAAGGAACAAAATGATAGGGCTCAGGACATATTTACTAGTTCAGGGGTTTTCTCCTAAGCTCATTTTTGTCTTTGAAATGTATTTAAATATCTGAGTGAATGCATTAAAGGTAACTGTCAAAACTCAAGGTGTGTTTCAATAAGGCTATTCTGCCTACCTTCAGCAAATAAGAATAAAATTATTGTGAAATACCTCAAATTACACTATCAGGGAAATTACAGAAGGGAAACCTTGAATAGCTAATAAAGTTATAAAAGGAGCCTAAATTCACAGGTAATTGGGAAATAGAAATTAAAACGTCCAAATAATGTTCCACCTGCTCTGAATGAGAAAATTACAATCTGACAATATCAAGGTTGGTGGGGATGTGAAGAAAGGAAAAAATTCATTCATAACTGATGAGAATCAGCACCACCTTGGAAATCAAATCAGCATTTCCACTTCCAAGTACATACCCTACCTAATTCTCTCCATATATGCAGAAGACACATAAAAACGTGTTTACTGTTGCATTGTTAACAGTAAGGAAAAAATGGAAATAAATGATCATCAACGGGAGAATGGACAAATATTATGCTAATATTCATAATGGACTAGCATCAACTAAGACAAATGAATAAAACTACATATAGCAAAGTAGATATAATTCAAAATTGGCCAAAATAAAAAGTTGGAAAACAAGGCAATACATGTGTGAGACCATTATATTAAGTTTCAAATCCAAAATTAATACTGTATGTTTATGTTAATGGTTGCAAAAATATGTAGTAAAGGTATAAAAAACATTCATAAGAAAGAAAAACACTAAATTCATGATAGTGATCACCTCTTTATAGGAATGAAGGGAAACGAGAGTAGACATACTGTTTTATTTTTTAAATGACCTAGAGCAAATATGGCAGAACATTATTATTCAGTGATGCTAGGTAATAAGTCCATTAGTGTTTGTTATATTTTCTATTCTTCTCTGTATGTTTGAAATGCACCTCTAGAGAGTGAGGGAGGGAGAGAACAAAGGAGGGAAACAGATATTCCAAGGTGATGCTCTGTCCCTAGGGTAAGAGATCAATTACCAGACAAAGGGTAGCCGCTCAGCTTAAATGGGTTTAATCAATCCAAGAGGCATGTTTTCAGGATGTTACAGATTGACTTTTGCCAGGGAGTTTGGGAGGCTCTGACTCAGTCATTGTTCTTTCATTAAGTTATCTAATTCCTTCTTTAGATACACAATGATAGCACCTGCCCTGTGGTTAATAACCTAATGTTCTTACAAGTAACCACTAGCTATTACTGGGCACAACATTTCCCTCCTCTGTCAGAAATCTTCCTCTTTAATGTCATCAATATCCATATGATTATCTGTAGCCTTTAACCAATTGCATTCTTCCAAATTTGTCTCAGCCAAATGTAAGCTAAACATATTGTCTTTCTTTGGACTATTAAAATAAACTGGCTGGCCCTGACTACTACAAAGAACAGCAAAATGATTTTGTGCACTGAAAGGGGGGAAATTAGGATAAAGCTATACCATAAAACAAGGCAAACAATTAAGTCCTTTTCGTGGATCAAAACTTAAAGATTCCCTCCAAAAGCCCCCTCCCTAGAAACTGATATGGTGTGTGTGGCGGGGGGTGGGGGAGGGAGGGTGGTGAAGGAAGTTCCTTCTGTCAGAAGAAAAATATTGGATGTAAGAAAGAGGACTGGAAAACAATTTAAGCAGCATTTTGCATTATTTTCACCAATATTCTATATTTTGTGATGATTTCCACAGGATATGCAGAAAATATAACAGCGATATTTTTAACACTGAAATTGGAATCAGCCCCTCCCAAGTTTGTATTACAGAATTTAGACAGTCAAAATACGCTGCTTTAAGAAACCAAAATGGCTATTAGGAAAACTAAACAATATTCCTTCTTCCTGGCTTCTTCTATGGGCAGCCGCTGAGCACCAGTCTTATTAGGGACAATTAATATAATGACAGAAGTAAAGCATTTGAAGTGTTTTTATTCTCTTTTAATCCTTAACATATTTAAGAAAATAAAAATCATTTTTATGGGATAGAGACTTCCTTTGAAATAATACATTCATGATATAATAAAACATCAACAAGTATGACAGCTAACATTTTTTGAGCACTTACTATGAGCCAGCCACTGTTGTAAGGGCTGTGATGTATATTAAAACATTAATTTCACAAGAACTCTATAAAGTAAATATTGCATTAGCTCCATTTTGTAGATGAGGATTTGAGGCACAGAAAGGGGACATATTCGCTACATTGAGTCCCCTTTAAATAACAGATGCTGAGTAAGGAATGGAGAGTGATCATTTTTACTTTCCTGGATAAAGAGTCTAACTAAAAAGAATGAAAACAAGTTTTCTTGCCAAAACATCCTTATGCATACCGGTATGTACTAGAGCCGTAAGAAAGTACACTCAATTATAACCATTGCATCAAATAATTTGATTAAAAATACTTAACAATACCCATGCTATTTAGCATCTGTTTTCTAGACACTACACCAATGTCTTAATACATTCTTTAGGAAATACAAGAATGGTCCGTAACAGAAAATTCCATGACCAACTGAAGCGGATGTTCAGTTTCTGCAGTGGACACAGAGTTATTTTATAATGATATTGCAGTTTTCACTGGGCACCATCTAAGGTTAGATGATTCCTAGGTACATCAGCTTCTTTCATTAAGGTGGGAAGAGGCTAAGGGGATTCTTCTGTACGGTCTGAGACATATCCAGAATCCAGGAATTTATGTCCTCCCTGCCCCATCTAGGTTTTCAAATGAACCATAGCAGAAGTCACTTCTGGAATAAGTTTCTGGAAGCACTCAGGGCAGCTAAGATGAGTCTGTAGATAAAAATCAGACTGCTAAGGATTAAGGCTACTGGAAAGCTCTAGGCTCCTGGAAATAGTTTCTCAAAACATGCATTCATTTGATAAACCTTTCATAAAATTCCTACCCTCTGCTCACTAGATGTAAAGATAATACAGGGTATAAGACCCAGTGTCTGACCTTATCAGAAGAGGGGCTACCATGGGGTGGTTATTGGACAACTGGCCTAGGGAGCAGTCACATCCAAGGCTTAGAAAAACTCATCAGTCTTTAAAATAAGCATCTGCTAAAATTCCAAAAATCAGTTTTGAAGGTTAAGATCAATGAAAATTCTCTAACACATTTGCTACATTTAAGAAAATGGATTCCTAGAATTAGAAAATTGCTAGGATAAGAAGAAAAATGAATTCTATTTCATAAGAAAAAAAGACATGACAAGTTCTTACATAGCTAGAGAGAATCACATTACATGCAGGCATGTAACTTGAGAAAATGGTCCTGGCCAAAATTAGAATCAACATTTCTCTATCATTTCTTATCATGAAGGATATAGGTCAGTACTTAGTAGAAAAACAACCACATCCAGAATCATGTATTAAAACAACTTATCAATATTGCTTATATTCCATATAATGCTGCCTTTATTCCAGTTTAAGGATTACCACAAGGAGAATTTTTTCCTGCCACAACACCTTATTTAGCTAGATTCCAGGTATATTAATCGTTTGTACATGAGAGGAAAGGAGTTAACATTTCCCCGAGACCACCTAGGTGCAGGCACTCTGGGGCAAATGCTACATGCGACCTCATGACTCTAGGTGGGACCACTGAACCATCTTACTGCACCATGGGGGTATTTCACTTCCTTGGAAGAATATTATTTTCCCTCAAGTATCCAACACTTGAAGAATGGTGAGAGAAAAAAAAAAAAAAAAGTCTGCTTCTGAAAGCCCATCAGAGAGAGTAAAGCAAGTTTCAACCAACTGTTAAAAAAATATGGTGGTGGGGGAAGGTAAACATTGTACAATCACTGTTACGAAGTTGCATTTTCACTGCTGGAAGGAATTCCTGACTTCTCAAAAAAAAAAAAAAAAGGAAAGATAGGACAAAAATAATGAGAAGAAAAGGAAAAGCAAAGAAACAGAGTTGGCAAAAAGAATCAGAAAAAAAAAAACAAACTACACATTAACTCTTATTAGTACAAGCAATACAACTCTACATGGTGTAAAAGAAGAGTCAGGTACTTTTGAGTGTTTTGAGGAAAAATGTAGAAGTAATGGGTTCCTGCAGGTACATTTTAGGTCATAAGCTTGCCTTCGGCAAATATGCACGAATCTTTGACTATATGTAGGTTATTCTATTCAATTCCTTTAAAAAAATGTGCTTTAGAGGAAATTGCTTGTCATGACTTGTATCAGAAGTGAAGCTTTTGAGGAAAAGCATGTTTAACTATAAATGGGCCAGTGAGTTTTCCCCATGCTAGGAATCACTTAGAGCAATTCAAAACTGAACTTAGCAGTAACAGTCTGAAAGTGAGCTATTAATAAGACAAATTATACCTTGTGATAAAAAGGTAGATATGAAAAACTAAACTTAGTGGAAGGTAAATTTTTACTTAGGCCTGAATCACTTTAAAAGGTAGCTGAATTCATCCTGGTGGGATGGTTACTCAACTTACAGCAAGTTTTTTTTAATCTTGACAAGATCTAAAACAAAGGTAACTATTTTTGCTCATCCTCAAGAATAGCTAAAATCCCCCTGAGGTTTTTAAATGGCTCCAAACATGCTGCTTATTTAAGTAAAATAAGTATTTCTTAATATTTTAAGCAAATCCTCATCATTTCTGTGTAAGAAGCAACTTAGGCCCATCTTACCTGACACCCAGGGAGTTTGAGCAATTATGCTAGAGGTCAGGGAGAGACAAGCATGCAGTGACTGTTGGTCGCATTCCCACACAGTTGACCTATTTCCTTTCTCCTGTCCTTCTTATAGTACAGGTAAAAACAAGAACCATTTTAAAGAACGTACAATTAACCATCCCACCTCCAGCCCCCCCAAATCACTAAGTGGACTGAATGCAAAAGTGCCATAAGTTACACAATGGAGATATGCCTAGAAAGTTACACAAAATATAAAGGATATTTTTTAAAGCATTAGGATTTCTTGCTAATTTCAAAGTTTTATGGTTTTTCTTAGAGCAGGATACACCTATGGATTGTCTACTTCCTCTGAGGTTCAAAAAAGTACCTAAATCCCAGGGTTGTTGTGGGATCTTAGATAATACATTTAAAGCGCTTAGAAATGTTTTGGCAAATAGTAAGTGCTCTATTAGTGTTAGCTGCTACTATTATTATCCTCCTCATCCTCATTAAAATAGTGCATTTTTTGGAAAAATTGGAAAGTACAAAAAGTATATAGAAACCGTGGGGGAGGGGGGTCCCAATCTCAGCTCCTCTTTTTCTATTTTATTTATTTGTACAGATCTGTGGGCTTCATGAGCCTATAGTAAGCTGTGTAGGATTCCCACCACTGTTTTGTTGAACAATCACTGTAATCTCAAAAGTTAAATAAAACAGAGTTAGAGGGAATAAAAATAGCAATGATGTAAATCAAGAATGAAATTGAAGGTATCCATAAACTGACTATGATTTGTAATATGTTCTTTCCTATAGACCTTATTAAGCACATACTGAAAATAGAGTCTATGCAGGGCACTGTAGGGAGAAACCTGAGAAACATCAGGACTTTAGAGATACAACCTCAGAGTGATCAATCTAATAATAACAAACAAAAGTAGGAGCTAAAAGGAGTACAGAATATGGTGATAATTACAGGGAATGAGTGCTCAGTTAGGGTCACTCCAGGGATGAAAAAAAACCTTCCGCTTCTCGGGGACTGGAGAGTCATTAGCTCTTCTTGCTTTAAGGCATACTTTTCATGAACCTAAGATACTTCAAGTTCCTATTTGATCAATGATAACAGTAAAATACACGAGAGGCATAAACCTGTAGGAGAGCTATACCTGCGCTCACACGAGATTTCAGGGATACACGGGCGGGAAGAATACGCCCCATACCCCCCACTCATGCCTAGCTAGAGGCGCTAACAACAGGCAGAGGCTCCACTGCTGGATCTGTACAAACCTGCTGGAAAGGTCGAGCCTGGGCTTGCCTGAGAAGCCGCTGCTGCTGCTGCTGCTGCAGAAGCTTCATCTGTATTAACTGCTGCTGCGAGGTGATGGCGTGCAGCGGGGGCGGCTGCATCATGGCGCCCGAGCGCCGCTGCAGCATGTTGGACAGAGCTTGCTTGGTGTTGGTGGGGACGAAGGAGCCCGTGGGGTCCAGTCTGGAGCCACCTACAAAAGCAACCAGAAAGAAGGGCTCTCTACGCGTGTTAATGCCACAGGTCTTCCTTATTTTATCAAAACATGGAAACCTTACCTTCTAAGCCTCACTTTATGAGCGAATGGAAAATAAGGCCCCGCCACACACCATACAAATATTACAGGTATGTTGGAAACTGCATAATTCCCAAAGGATGGGGACGGTGATATAGGCGTGAATTATAGTATTTCAATGATTTCACGGAGGCCCCACTTTGGCTGATCAACTGAAATGCCTGACATGGATTCGCGGGCATGATTTCGAATCACGAGGGTTTTAAATTATGCAAGGCCCTGGGGAATACATTACCGGCATAAAGTGTACTGCCTTCGTGGTATATTTTGCCAAGTGTCCTAAGCCAGTCATAGAAACTCTTTTGTCATTTTAAACAAATTTGAAGCTCATGGTATTTAAATTTCTTTACCATGGCAAAATAAAAATGCCTCTTTCGCCGTAGACTGGCATGAAAATACTTTCAAAACTTGAAAGGCTTGGAAACTTCAAATACCATGACTCAAAAGACAAAACACAGCTTTTTGAAGGCTTGAAATCAAACAGGAGACGTTGATTATAGTGATGCCTGAGAAACCAAAGGCAATCCTTAACATACTTGCATATATAGTTTGTCAAATGCCTTTAAGAGTTTGGGGAAAAAAATTTCAACATTTGCTGGCTTCAAATGAGGTGTCAATCACTAATATATGTGTAAGAAATCCTCTATATAAATATAAGTATCTCACAAAAGATGTTTTATGTTTTTTTTTTAAAGTAAGTTGTATGGTGGGAACAAACATTTTAAAGCTGAAAACCCACATTCTTTTAAAGACTCAGAACCACACCAGCAATGTGATTTATGAAATCAGCAGCATTTGAAGAACATTAGGAAAAAAAGAGGAAAGTCAATTTAAGTAATATATGGCAAGGTAACTTTTGTTGAACCAAGAACTGGAACTGTACTAATACATAAAAACTTAATGGACTCATTTTATAGATAAAGGAGATTCTTTCTAAGGATTAAGCCATCGTCCATTTTCTTTTAATTTTCCTAACTTTTTTATAATCTTGTACCTTTGAGCCAACTAAAGAAATATAGTAAGTATCCCTGAAGCCCTCTGCACTTTCCTAATTACTTTCCTCACCTTCTCTCACCAAATGCTATTCTGAATATGGTGTTTAATATTCCCAAACATTTCCTTATAACTTTACCATACTGGTGTGTATACATGAGGAAGAGAGAGAAATTGTAGACGGGTGTGTGTGTGTGTGTGTGTACACACATCTGTGTTGAGGGGCCATACTGCTTTGCATTTTAACTACATATGACTGAAAGCATACTGTACGCACTCTTCAACTTCACAGGATTCATATTTTTACAAAAAGAAATTTACACATATAAAATCCCTATAAATGCTTCTTTTAACATTTTTCTTACATGTCATCATACTTAAAACTTACCTAATATCTAAATTTCCTTAACTTATAAACACCTTTTATAGTATTCTAGGGAAAGAAAGTATAGGTCTTTATAAAATACTTAGCCTTCAATTCATACTGAATTGGTGTTTAAAAAGGCTAAAAAATTCACAAGGACTTTGGAACTGAAAAGAGAAAGTCAAACGAGAAAATATGTATCATTTCCCACATTTACCATTGTCTAGTTTACTCTTTATAGTCTACATTCACCCATTCAACAACCTATTTTTAAGAGCTTACTAAAAGCCCAAGTTTGCTTTAAGTTCTGAGGACACTACAGTGAAGGAAACAGAAAACATACCTGCCCCAACAGAGCTTATATTGTGGGAAAGCCCGATAATAAACCAGTAAGTTAAATATATAGCATATAACCAAGTGCTCATCTATGGAGAAACAGAAAGGAGAGGGGAATAAAGGTGCACGAAGGGGTGTAGCTTACCATTTATAAAAGAGGGTGGTCAGTAGAAGCCCACTGAGAAAATGGTATCTGACCAAGCCCAAAGGAGGGAGGCAGTGAGCCATGTAAAATATCTAATGGTGAGCACTCCAGGCATGGGGGCCAGCAGGTGCAAAAGCCCTGAGGTGGGAATATGTTAAGATCATTTGCTGAACATGTCTGCTGGGTTAGGCCATCTTCTATGTGCTACATTTTCGAAATTTAAGTTACACACACATACACACAGTTGTGTGTATGTGTGTTCATGTATAATATAACCCTTATTTCATTATTCAAAGAAGAATGAACATTTTTACTCATTTTGTATAGTACAATATCCTATCACCCAGAACAGAGTCTGGAACATTATGAAGTTCAATACATTTTGTTGAATAAATAATTGAATCACCTACTCTATGAGGGCATATATTAAAATATCTCTTTTACAGATAACCAAACTGAGGCACAGAGAAACTAAGACCTGGTCAAGATTACACAGCAGGAGAGTGGTTGAGCCAGACCTGAACCTAGAACTGTAACTTCTAGACCAGCCCTCTCAACCTCTAATTTAGAAGACAAAATAGGGATTCTCGCCTGCTGTAGGCCAAGAATCAAACAATGTCTCTTCCTAGCCCTCAAAATGTCATTCTCGAATTACAATAAAAATCACAACATGCAGACTAAGATCTCAAAATACACTATTTTGTTGAACAAGCAAACTTTCATTTAGAAAAAAAATTAAATTCATTTCTAAGTAAGAGATTTTTTATTTAGGGAACGTTCATTTCAGATATAAAGTCTACTTGGGCTTGAATGAAAGCCATACTAAAATCAGGAACATTTACTATAGATTCGGTAAGTTTTCCTTCTTTGATATCTCAGTCTACCTGCTGAACCAAATTTCTGAGATACTTCTCAGTATCAACAATTTATAATTCAAAACATAAGAAAATAAAGATACTGTGCAATATTGTCTAATTTTTAAAAACACAGATAAGAATTATATCTGATAAAAACACAAATTTCACAACATACAACTTTTATCAATTTTATATATTTAATTTCCTTCTAATACTGAATGAAAACTCCCAACTCAGAACATAACCTAGCAATTAAAACTGTATTTTAACACTTGAGAAATACTCCAGAATTTGTCACATATTAAATTACTCTATATGCTCAGGTATTATTTGATTCTTACAATTAGAATATATTCATGTATGTGACAATCAACAATAGATTAAAAGACTCATTCAAAAAAAAAAAAAAAAACCGTATTTTAGAAGAAGAAAAAACATTTCAAATGGGAAGGATTACAGAAGTGTCAACTGAGTACTCAGTTCTTGCAGTTTCCACGTTTTGTTTCAGGTTAAAAGTAAAGAAAACCTCAAGCTACTTCACATCTCAGAGTGACCCAACCGTACTCTCTCTTCACATACCTGGAGTAAGAGATTGGTTCTGAAGGAAAAAACCCGGCTGCTGGGGCTGACCCATGAGGTTGTAGCCCCACAAGGTGGACTGTGGATGGTGCAACATCTGGGAGGAAATGGGTGAGTAGTTAGGAGGCACTCGGTATATGTTGCTCTGTGGATACTCCTTCAACATAAAGTTTAAAAAAAAAAGTTATTTAACTCCGTAAACTATATAGATGATGAATGCAAATTCTTATCACATTACTTGAGCCAGCTCCTATCCCAGTGGACAAGGCTGTTTTTATAGAGGGGAAGATGGAAGGCAAGAGTGTCAGCATGTTCTCTGCAAAACACTCATTTGAGTGAAAACTTTTGACTTAAGAAGTACTAGACTTAAGAAGTGAAGGGAAGATGTAAAAGGATCACTTCTGAAGTTTGTTTTTTAAAATACTAAAAGTACATCAACATTGACCACTGCCTACAACTTAAAGTGCATCTTTAGATGCTAAGTCTCTGGGGATCATTTCATCTTAGGTCACCTTAGGAAGACTTCCTGATATGTTGGGTCCGGATGAGAATGAGGCCAGAAAGACCCAATATACTTCAGGACCAATCCCTGGCCGAAACAGTATCTTATTTCCAGTTTTCAAGGCAGCAACCTAAAGACATAGACTCTCCACCATCTGCCTGCACCCTGCTCCCAGGCTTCGTCTTCCTTAAAGGTTTTTTTTTTTTTAAGATTTTATTTTTTATTTGAGAGAGAGAGAGAGAGCACATGAGAGGGGGGAGGGTCAGAGGGAGAAGCAGACTCCCTGCTGAGCAGGGAGCCTGATGCGGGACTCGATCCCGGGACTCCAGGATCATGACCTGAGCTGAAGGCAGTCGCTCAACCAACTGAGCCACCCAGGCGCCCCAGGCTTCGTCTTCCTTATAAGAGATGCAAAGTCTTTAAGGTTCACACCCAGATGTCTCAATTCCCCTGCCATCCCCCATCCCCCTTCTCTTAGTCTAGCCCTAAAGGATAAAGGAAAAACAAAACCTTGGATCCCTGAAATATAACCCACTGTGTAGGGGCAGTTCCAGAAGTAGTATGGGAGGAAGGGACATTACCAGGACTCACTCAGGAAATGAGAGAAGTTTTAGGACTTTTGTATCTGAAAAAAACCAGAAACCTATCCATGTGGACTGACGGGCTAGGAGGGTCCAGATTTTAGGGAGTTGCAGCCTGGACCTCTTCAAGACAAAGGAATATTGGTAGGAAGACCATATGAAAAGAGGGCACTACCATTCAAGTGGCATCCAAAAGTGATGGTGATCTTCTCTAGAAAAACATTAATCACCAAGCTATCAGCTAGGAAAAGATATGTTTTGGTTCTGACATAGGTAAATAATAATAATAAGACAAGACATCTGACCACTCAATTGTGAATATTTCTTCCATTGTACAAGAATACCCTTGAACTTTATACAAAACTGTTTCGAATTCTCTCTCAAGTATTTTCCAGGTGAATTTAAATGTAAAGATATTCTTGCACATTAATTCTATAAATGCTACAAAATTATTTCCAAATTATCATCTCATAGGTTTCTGTTGTTTTCAAGAAAATGTTGGTATAGGTAGGGAAGGCTAATAGGGAAAAAAGGAATGAAATTTTTTAAAATTGTGTTTGTCTTCTATATAGTCTAAAAGCATGTTAAAGAAGTAAAATATACAGGAAAATAAGATGGAATGGTAAAATATGAAATCTCAGAAACATCCTACTGGATGTATTCGATGGCATGTTAGCTAGGAAATGAGAACAGTTTTTCACGTTAATTTACTACATGTGTCAACTGCTCAAAAGATGATAAATATTTTAGACGTGAAATAATAAAAATATGCAAGAAGATGAGATATAAGGGATCTAAGAAATTCAAGTTTTAAATGTGAGAAATTATGAGGGACTGAAATATTAATTAAAGATTATTCACAAGAGAAGCCTAAAATTAAAGTAATGAACAGAAGAGGAGGAAATATCAGAAGCTATAATCCTGTTGTCTGTGACAAGTCACTGTTCATGTGCCATTCTATTAATTAAGACAGAGCTTTGTTAGGATTACAACTATTACAATAAGGCTTCTAATGCTTTTCCTGTAGCTAGAGACAGACTCTGGGCATGATTAAATCTCCCACCAGGTGTTAATGAGCCAAAGACTTCCTGACTTCTCATACTCACATCAACTCTTGAGCTTGATTTCGTCTTGCGCTTCCTTCCCTTTGTTTTCTTCTCCTCGTCTGTTGTGGTTTTCCCCTGATCTGACAGCTCAGCTGATTTCCTCTCTGGTTCCTGAGAGACGGGAGATGTGGGCTCTTCCTCTTCCTCCTCGGGAGGCAGGGGCAGTGGCTCGAGGTAGTAACTTCGGGGCTTGGGCATGGGGTGTGTGTGATACAACAGCAGGTGATGCTGCTCCTCGTACTTGATCACCTTTCGGTCCACTCGGACAGTCCCGAACCAGGCCCAGGACAGAGGAGCTGGGTTCTTCTGACCCTCAAACAAATCCCACGGGGACACCTTCTGCTTTGTAGAGACCTGAAGACCCTGTGGTTGAGATAATGCTCCATGACCTCACGTTCAGGTCTTTTCCTGACTCAGAGGCCAAGCTTGCTTAGGACATGGATGCAAAGAACATTCTGGCTGGTGGTGAGGCTTAGAGTGCCCTAGCATACAGCAGACAGGTAAATGTGCTGGTTCAGGGTTTCACAGCTAGATCACTGGAGAGCTGCAGCTAGAATTCAGACCTTTAAGTTCAATTCTGCGGTTCTTTAGACCACATGATAATCTGTTCAGGCTGCAACACCAGATGGTCCAGTATATTTTACTGTAAATTGGTATTCTGCAGTTAGGGTTTTTTTGTTTTGTTTTGTTTTTCGGAAAAAACACTTTCTAAAAAGTACTGCAATGTTGATCTTACTTTATTAAATTATAAATTATAACCCTTTCTTTGGATTTCATTTTTTTTTTAACTTTGTTATTTTTGAGATAAAACAAAACTTGAGTCAAGTTATAGTCAACTTCTAATTGGGCTCAAATTAACTTCAATCCAAACATGTATGGGCTTGATTCAGTACAGGAATCTTTCACGTACTTAATAAGGCAGCTTCTGAATATTACCACAGAAGTTAACTTGTACCAACAGGTACAAATAAAGTCTTTTAATTCAAGCTTATCTCTACTGGGTTTAGAAGAGGAAATGTTACTCTGTTTCTGAAAATAAAGGTTTCTTATTTTTAACATTAACTGGTGATGTCTCTTGGTACTTTCCCTGGCATACCAACTTTAAAGTATTTTTCCTCAGAATGACCCCAAAAACAACTACTCAGGCATTCCATAAGATATGAATGCTCCTGTTCTTATCTACACAACTCTTTCATGGATGGATTTATCCAAAATCAAGGCTCATTTACTATGTATAAATTGACTGTTTCCTAATACTGTCTTGAGCTTAGACCTCTTCCTAGGTGCAAACACCATATATCCAAATGGTTTCTAGATGTCTCACCACTAGAGAGCCCAATGACCCTACAAACTCAAACTGCCCATAACACTAGCTTTTTCTGTCTCCACAATCACACTGGTAAAAGTACTCTGAATTAACGTAGCATTGCATTTCTCCTAAGAGCCACATTCTTTCATACCTTTAGGAAAACTCTTCCATTGGCCTGTATCACACACTTCCCTATTTCCCAACTAACTCTTAATCCTTCAAAATAATTCAAGTGTCAATTTTCTGGGGGGCCCTATTCTGACTACCTACTCCATTCTGAGGGTGATGGCTCCTTCTCAGGGTCCCCTAACACTTTGTACCATGACACACAAATCTCACCACACTGTGATTGTCTGTCTACTTCTGCTTAAGGTAAGAGCTCTTTCATCTCTGTAGTTGCTCAATGTTCATTAAACGAATAACCACTCTTCTCGTATTTAAGGGAAGCTTGCTTAATATCCTATATAAAACAAGTGTTCAATGAAATACTGTTCAACAGAGAAGAAAATTAAGTACCATCACCCTAAAAATATTTTTTTACTCAAAATAGCTTACTACACGAAGACTTTATCAATCAAAATTTTCTTATCTAAATGTGCTGTTGTCAACTCTGAAGTAAGATCAGATCTGGTCTTTGCCTTCTTTTATTTTTACAATACATTTTTTAAAAAAACATTTTATTTATCTATTTGAGAGAGTACATGTGCACACATGAGTGGGGGGGGCGGACAGAGGGAGAGGAAGAAGTACACTCCCCGCTGAGCAGAGACAGGGGCTGGGCTTGATCCCACGACCCTCAGGACCCCGGGATCACAATCTGAGCTGAAGGCAGACACTTAACTGACTGAGCCACTCAGATGCCCCTTAACAATACATTTTTACTTAATTTTCCTTCAGCGTGTTTCAGAAATTCACTTAAATTCACATAAAGTTTTAAATGAATTTATCTACGTAATAACGCCAATGACCAAAGCATTTAAATGACAAGACTATGCTTTTAAAAAATTAGAAACTGTAAAATTGAGGTGTCTCATATACCCTATAGGAAGAGGAGAAAATATATACAAGAAACAAACATTTACTCTTGCCTGTTTTTTATCTATAGAGTCGAATCCAGCAATTTTGTTTCCCTTAGTGTCAATCAAGGAACCCATAGGTTCGCAAGTGATGACATCACATGTCTGTTTTGGCAAAGGTAGCAACTGTCGAACTTTGTCAATACTTTCTGATCTCTTGTCTCCTAGCTCTTTCTAAAAAAACAAACAAACAAAACAAAAAGAGATAGAGAAGTGGGACAGAAATTACAACGAAGGCAAAAGTTGGTGAGAAGGAAGTTTCTCTTTGAAACATTTCCTTTTTTATAGCCAGAATGTTCTTTAACCTTGAACATGGTCTATGATGCAGCTTTCAATTAGAGTAGTGAGTATGTTTCATTTCTTCTATTTAAGTAGAAAATAGAACACATACAATGGGACCCTGGTTACACAACAAATATCACAGTGCTGAAATGACAAAAATCCCGTGTAGTATTTGCCAGCAGTAGGCAGAAGCTGCAGCAGAGAACACGTTCTCAAATCCAGGGTCAAACCTCAAGGTAATCGTTGGTTATTTCATTGATAAGGTCGTTAGAAATATTGATCTTTTCTCTTTTCTGCACCATTTGTTTACTGTTTATTTCAAAGATTGCATTATTGGTTAGTCAAATGAATTGGGTTTAGAAATATCAATGCAAATGATTATTTTTTCAATTATAGGTGCCAGTCCAAGCATGGTTCATCCTAAATCCAATGTGGGCATTTTTGTTACACATTTGATAGTAAATTTCCAAAGTTCCTTAAAAAGTTAAATATTTTGTGAATATATTTTTTTTAAGAAATATCTTCAAGCTATATGCTTATAACTTTTGAGTACTAGTAAGCTGAGGTAAAGCAAATAGCAGAATAACCACATAACATCTAACTTAACACAGTAAATTAAGATAAAATGCAGCAAATAACTAATGCATAAACTATCTGAGATCATGATATATAAGCAGGTCACAAACTTACTTTCAGTTTCTTTACTAAATTCATGTATGCACGTTTGTTCTCTTCAGATCCCCCTGGGGATGCATTTGATAGGTCTGAGGCTAAGGTTCCATTGATTAAAACACCCAGCATGTCAAGAACTGTTGTGAATAATTCACTAAGAGGGGGGAAAAAAATAATTATTTTCACCTTAAAGCAAAACCAAGATATTCTTAACTAATAGCATTTTTATTTAAGGCACAGAACTTTTGATGGTAACTAAGAGAATAAGATGTGACACAGTTTGTAGTCAGCATATCAAAACTTCTACCATGCACGTGTGAAGTATACTATGTGTGAAGTAAGAACATACTTGTTAGTGTGCATGTCAACAGTTCCAGAAGTAATGATCTGGAGGAGGAGGAGGGCCCAGTCTGTCGTCCACTGGGTGCTTCTCTGCACAGTGTCAAACATTCCACCCACCTGGCACGAAAAAAAAAAATACAATAAAACTTTATTACAAAGAAAATAACATCCCATCACTTTACGTAGCCAATTTTGATTTGTTAAAAAACAAAACAAAACAAAACAGTAATAAGACTCAAGTTGATAGGTTATCATATCTTCTCTCTTACCTAGCTACCTATTTGTCACTGTTTTTGGTTCCTTCAGCACAGGAATTTGGTCATTCAAAAAAAAAAAGAGGGGGGTGGGGTAGGAGGAGAAGGGGAACCTGAGTGTGGGCACAACATCAATAATGAATTAAATAATAGGAAAATTAACTCTCTTTTGTTCCTAATCTTTCATAATACCCAGTTTTACAATATAACTTTAGTCCAACCAGGTAAGTTGATTATCTACCACTTTGTGTTGTTCAATTACTATTGCATCTAAGCCTATTGTCATAATAACACTTGGAAATATCCAGTAACACAGAAGACTGATGGGCAGCAACTGCCAAGTATCAGGCAAGCCATCCACCAGAGTAGCCTTCATTGAGGTTTGTCCAATAGGAAAAGAAAACTTCAAAGAAATGTGCAATGTGTGAGAAATTTTAAATGTCTGGATAGCCTCCCTGTCGAATTTGTTTTTTTGATCAATATGATGGAAAGTTTGACAAAAGTTCGACTTACGGCACATTTTTATATGGGTCTTTAAGTGAGTATAATCAAAGCTAATTCATCTCAAAGCAATAACCTTCTCAGACCTACTCTTAGCACAAACTGAAAAGGAGGAGAAATTCCCTGGGGCAGGAGGTGCAGAACACCAATGCCCAAAATACCTATGCCCTCTAGAAGTCAGACCAGACAGGAAGGTCAGCAGCAAGGACAGACACGTGAGAGACAGGGAAGTTGTTAGAGCAAAGAGCCAACAGTGGAAGGCCTCACACCTTGGAATGAAGAGTATGACCATCGAAGGAGTGGAACGCTGGAGTCATTTTCACATTTAGATAAGTGTAATGGAGGGAAAACACTAGAAATGCCCCTTACCAAATTTAGGCGAAGTTGCAATGCTTCATGCATCATCTGCCGTGCTTTTATGTCATCTTGGTATCGTTCTTCTCTCCAATTACTTAAAATCTAAATCAGCAAATAAATGGAAGAACCCAAAACTTATTTTCCCTATTAAAATGGATTTTTTCTTAAAGTTATATTGAGCTTCTTACCGACAGTCAAAAATAATTCTTACTTTAACGAATTAATAAACAAAGCAAAATAAAATTTTAGCTTTCCTCCTTCTTCCACGCAGACAGAAATCTGGTTATTTCTTGCTCATTGCCTTTCTAGGTGGAAGAAGAAAATTCTTATCTATTTACAATCCTGGTAATAAGTCTTAGAAAATGCTTTAAAGGAAGATGAAGTTAAAGATTAACAAACAAACAAAAAAGATTATTTTTTAAATATGTTATTTCACTGGTCTTATTAAGATAAATATTGAATAGACAGAATTATATTTTTTATCAGTTCTCTGTTACATTTCTAGGGACCTATGAACCCTAGCAAATGTATTATTTTGATGTTTTATTGAAGGGGGGATTCTTGCTATCTTACACTTCTGTCTTCATTGATAAAGAATGTATATACTATTTTGAAACATATGACAATTTTCACATCAGTCAAGTGGTGTATTGTTCTACAAAGTGATTGCTTTCACTGATTCAGACTAATGTTAGAAAAGCGAAGATTTGCTTAGGAGAAGCAAACCACAAGTGGGCAACACCCTAGAATCAGATGGCAAGGGCCAAGTCCCTCCCCTTACTGCCATGCTCTGAAATATGGTAACTACTGAGAATCATCTTATGAGTTAAAATGAGTCATATGGGGAAGTAACCCTGCCCAACAAATGAACTGTAAGTATATGGCATGATGAGAGGAGAGCATTTCTCCAATCTCATCAATATAGAGTCCTCTCCCAAGTCTGACTTGAGGGTCCAAGACAGTAAACACAAAACTGTATGAGAGCTTTCATTCTAGCAACAGGACAAATAAAAATAAGTCAAATGTAAGAAGTTGCATGAACCAGGTCAAGGGGATACAAAATGACCGTGGTCCTATTTTTGGAAAGTGATCAGGGAGGGCCTCCATGAGGAGGTGACACCTGAGCACAGACCTGATGAAATGAGGGAGCAACCCTGCTATTATCTGAGAGGAAAGCCTTCCACGTAAAGGGAAAAAAAGATGCAAAGGTGCTGCAATGAAAATCTGCTTGCCAAGTTCAAAGGATAGTGGAGCACCTGGGTGGCTTTTAATAGTCAATTTAACTTCTGTCTCTTGATTTCGGCTCAGATCATGATCTCAGGGTCATGGGATGGAGTCCCGCCTTGGGCTCCGTGCTCAGTGAGGAGTCCGCTTCTCTCCCTCTCTCCGTCCCTCTGCCCTTCCCCCCAAGCATGCTTGATTGCTCTCTAAAATAAATAAATTTAAAAAAAAAAAAAGATAGCAATGGGGTCAGTGTGAAGAGTGGAGTGAGCAAGGCATGACTGGTAGGAAACAAGGCAGAAGGGGGAGCCAGTGCCAAATCATGTAGGCCTCTATAAGCCCAGACTTTGAATTTTTATTCTAGATATACTGAGAAACATTGGAGTATTTTGGGCACCAAAGTAACAGGTGATTTACATTTTAGAAGGATCACTTTGGCTGTTGTGCAAAGGATAGATCTCTCATATCTAAAAAGCGGGAGATGACGAGAGGACCAAATGAGTCAAGTATCCTTGTTCACATTCATGTAGTACCATCTGAAAGAAAGACATGATGTCATAGAAACGGAGGGCCACAGGAGGGTTCCATTTGGCTCTGTAAGCGGATAAAACATCCCACATGACCAATCTACCTACTTTGCTCAATTCCACACTTCCCAATTTCTAGTTCCATCACCTGGCTTCCTTTAAGTACACAGAATGCAAATGCCCCAAAGAGTGACCAGGAGAACTGTGGGTGGTGGAAAGCCAAAATTCAAATTCTTTGTACACAAATCAATATACCTTCTGATTTTGAAATTAGTACTTTACACTCAACTGGCATTGGTCTGGCTCTGGCAGGAAAATAAAACTGAGGGACGCGTGGGTGGCTCAGTCGGTTAAGCGTCTGCCTTCGGCTCAGGTCATGATCCCAGGGACCTGGGATCGAGTCCCACATTGGGCTCCTTGCTCAGCCGGGAGCCTGCTTCTCCCTCTGCCTGCCACTCTCTCGCTCTGACAAATAAATAAATAAAATCTTAAAAAAAAAAAAGAAACAAAGAAAATAAAACTGAGTTTCTGAATGAAGAGAGCTCAAGCTGAGACCCTCCAGATAGGTGGGGGTGGAGCTGAAGAAGCTGGAGAGAGGTTCCTCTGTCTTAGCACCACGCCTGCAACACACACTGCTCAAGCACCTCTCCCACAACGTAGGATCAGGAGAGGAGCAGATATGTCAAAGTTGTACGCAATGTACAAAATATTATTTTTATAGGGCACAATGCATAATTACTGTTACAAAACTGTGAATCTTGTGGTGCCTAGAATGCCAGGTAGGAAAATAGGACATGGATGGTGTTTCCTTGCAGCTAATCAAAATATGTTGTCATCTTATTAGTTTAATCTCAGTATTTGAAAGGAAAACAAATTAATGTCATTAGAAAAATACTTGCCTGGCTTAATATTCTCGTGTACTTTACCTGATTAACTTGATTCTGAAGAGATGTTAGGAGGCCTTCCCGTTGTTCATCTTGTCCCTTAAGGCAGGTAAGGACCAGTGAGAGGAAAGGTTGTTGACTCAAAAGAGACATACTACAAAGGAAGTAGTAACAGCAGATCTAGTTAGAAAGGATGGATTACTTCCTGTGCAACATAGATCTCTTGCCCCTGGGTTATTGGCTCTTATTTATTTTACTACTAGAAAAGGAAAGAGAGTAGTAAATAGCCAAAGCCTACTTAAAAAGTTAAATCATAGCTCTATTAAAAAGATTAAAAGCCACTGTGATGATTCTAAATAATTTAATATGCTCTCCTGCCCTTGAAGGCATTCCCAAACTAGCATAAATTCGTATTGCAAGAGCATGTTGGGGGAGTGCAGTGAGAAGAGAATTTCTATTTTGTATCAGTAAGCTGAATTGAAGATGCACATCAGCAGCAATATCACTTTACATGCAGAAGAAAATGAAAAATTTAAAAATTTCTGTCACACAAAACTATTATCTTAGAGTCAAAGAAACAGGCCTATACGACTGTTGTGCTTATATTATTTTTTAGCACATTTCTTAAGACCAAAGAGGGCGGGTATTGAGAGAAATAAGATCAGCACCTAGGTCTGAGGATCCAAAAGCAGTGAGCTTGTTAGTGACCCACCATATCCCATAGCCTCATCGTAAGAGGTGTTAAGGCATTTGAGTTTAAAAAAAAAAAAAATCTGGGCGCCTGGGTGGCTCAGATGGTTAAGCGTCTGCCTTCGGCTCAGGTCATGATCTCAGGGTCCTGGGATCGAGTCCCGCATCAGGCTCCCTGCTCCTTGGGAGCCTGCTTCTCCCTCTGCCTTTCTCTCTCGCTCTGTCTCTCATGAATAAAAAAAAAAAAAAAAAATCTATTTTAAATTGTCATTTTATTAATATTTCTTCAATTATCGGAGAACTAACAAATCATATTGACAAACTAAGTGCTATGTTGGAAAAAAAAATCTTAAAAGGAGATCGAGACCCAAAGATTTCAATGTGCTTCATCCTCTACCAGCAGAGCTGAGAGATATTGACTTGGGAAGAGTCATCTTTAAACTATGCAATACCATCTGTGTCCCCTCCGTGGGAAGAGAGGCAATATACATGCAACATCCATTAGCAAATTAACTTCCAGAATTAAAACTGAGTCATCGGGTTGGATGACTGACCCTCACAAAGGTAACACCCAAAACAACCAGGTAACAAACAAAATACATGTAAAATAGATCTCTACGAAAATGCACTTTAGTTAAAGAGCAGGGTCTCAGGAGCCAGACAACCCGGGTTTAAACTCAAGTCTTACAGTAAACTCCTTAGCTGTGTGTCCTTGTGAAATTAACTTTT
This sequence comes from Leptonychotes weddellii, assembly GCF_054177405.1. NCBI lineage: Eukaryota > Metazoa > Chordata > Mammalia > Carnivora > Phocidae > Leptonychotes > Leptonychotes weddellii. The sequence continues at coordinate 91,937,104 of NC_138369.1, read as the reverse complement.
CAGTGCCTCCCTTCCTTCATCTTAAGAAAGGTATAATGAGAGTACCCACCACATATGATTGCTGTGATAATTTAAAAGTTCATGTATGTATGTGATGTGTTTTATACAATGGCATTTCATAAGGGCTCAATAAATGGTAGCTACTAAAATATTAATTAGGGGTAAGAATTATACATGTTCAGAGTTTTTTGTTTTTTCTTTTTTAAATGGAAGAGATCTTATTTCCCTTTACTCCTGAGGTGCTAAATTCATATTTTCACATTAGAACATAGCTCTGTTCTTTCTCAGTAACAGAGTCAGTCTGCAAATTTAATTATTTGAAACTATTTCTGGGGCCTAAAATAAATGAAGTAAAGATTAAACTTAGTGGTTTATAAATTTTAGTATTTAGTCTAGAACAAGAGCCCTAAATGTTAAAAATATTACTATCTTAGGGCCCAACAGGACAGAATGATAAATAATTCTATGTATTTTAAACATAAATAATTAAAACAATGAAAAGTAATTAAATGTAGAATATAAATGGATATCCAGATCTGATTCAACAGGTCTGAGGTGAGGCTAAGAAGTTGGTATTTTTAATGGCTCAGCAGTGATTTGGGTACACAAGTAGAATGAACTGGTGTACTAAATATGTTTAACCTGGAACTTTTTAGGATCCGAGCTTTACCTAACAGATTATTTTCATTTCCATTTAAAAACATAATTTCAGTGCACTCTGGGTACACTGACCATGTATGTCTGCAAGATGCTACTTGTTCTCAATCATTCCTTAAGCCCTCACAAAGAGACACACCTTGCAGCCGTACCTTTTCTGTTTTTGTCTGTCTCTTTCCTTTTTTGAAGAGGAGCCCAAGTGCTGTCCCTTCTCCAGCTCCTCTCCAGCAGCTTTTAGTACCCTTCCTTGCACAGAGGTCGGCAGCCTGGCAATTAGGGGGGCCACCAGCCACACACCCCTGCGTTCAGAGGAGCTAAAATCAGAAATAGGTGTTATACCTACGGAGGTGTCCTTTTCCTCTGCTCTCACAGTTATAACAGAAACTCCAGGGAAAAACTTTCATGAATAAGAAACACCAATTATCCTAAAATTTCCCTTTTAACTCTGTACTATCTTTCCTCTTGCCAAATATCAGAGAGTTGAACACACTTTTCCACTCTTGCTATGGAGAGCAATAAAACATGGGGTTCTGATAGAATAAAAAAAAAAAAAACTTTTTAAATCTACTAAGTGTTCTTCTATGATTTTAGTTCTCTGATTAGCAACAGTCCTTTTGTACAACAAGCAACACATTTTACTGTCATGGTTAAGATATGAAATGTTCTGATGATATTTAAGCATATTAATAACCAATTTATAAGGTTGTAAAATTTACTAGTTATACTTTACACCCAAATGATGAGATACAAATCAATCTGCCTATCATGATTAACCTTTGTGCAACACTGCCAATTAATAAAGATGGCAGAAGAAGTGTTTCCTATATAATGAATTCTATAGAACAGAGTAGCCTTAATTAGACAGTAAAGAAATTAATCCCTTCTGCGTGTCATATGTAGTTCCAAGGAGTCTGGATGTGGTAAACACTGAGACATCTTTCATCATCGTGCCCTTTAACATATTATAAAATAATGATAACTGACACAAATAATTTCACATTCCTGCAGCTTTATGAAAAGTAATGCATCATGCAAATAAAAATATACCATTACATGTGAAAAAGTGAACACAGCCCAAACTGCAGAAAAAAATACCTTAGAAATGTCTTTATTCCATTCTGCCTCGTGCTACTTGTATCAGTATTTCCAATCCCATTTGGGTTGAAGAGGCCCATTCCAGAATTAGAAGAATTATTGTTCAAGTCAGCAGACTGCTGGAATACCTCTATTGTTGCCTTTGCAATATTATCCAGTAAGTTGTTCATTTCAGCCACTGAACCAGAGCCCTGGAGTTACACATAAGAAAACTAGCATGCATATGTTTTACTTCATCTTCCAAAATCAACGTGTTCTTCCTGTTCTTAAAATTTTGTATACATAACACATCCTTCCAATATATATACTCACAGGGTCCTTCAAGCACTGTTTGATCATTAACTGAAGTTCTAGCCAGGACTGCCTTAGTGTCCACTGCTCAAGATTCTGGGGAAAATGGAAAGAATTAACACATCAAGGATACTGAGTGTGTCTTAAAATATAATAATTCCTTGCAGTATTCCCTCTCTCAAGAAAGAATAGAATAATCATACAGAATAAAGGAATTTGTAGGGATCAAAAGGCTTCCAGGTCCATTAAATACATTCATTGTAGACACAAATTAAAAAAAAAACAAACATTAAAATAATGCACATCTGGGACCCCTGGGTGGCTCAGTCAGTTAAGCGTCTGCCTTGGGCTCAGGTCATGATCCTGGAGGCCTGGGATCGGGCTCTGCATTGGGCTCCCTGCTCAGTGGGGAGTCTGCTTCTCCCTCTGCCCCTCCCCTTGCCTGTGTGCTCTCTCTCACTCGCTCACTCTAATAAATAAAATCTTTAAAATAAATAAATAAAATAAAGTAAAATAAAATAATGCACATCACTCAGCCAGGCACTGGAAATAAGATAGGGATTCCTTCTCCCAAAATCTATTCATCTAAGCAATCCCATTCCAAAATAATTTCAATACTTTTTGAATAATATATTTAAGACTATCCCTCCAGAAAGCTTATGTCTCATCTAAATACAGTAGACTTAAAATATCAATGTTTATATTATGATTGTATAGCATTTGCAGTATCTGTATTTACCTAGCAATGAAGTACAGCAATTGCACAGAAAAGAAAGTTGGGAGAATAAGCATCAGAATTGAAGTCAAGAATTAGTTAGCACTGAGCAAAAAAAAAGCAAAAAAAAAAAAAGTGTTACATAACAGAAACACAATCTTTAGACTCTTAATCACTCACCTGAAGAATACGCTTAATGTGCTGTCTTTGCAAGTTGTCCCCCTCCGTACATTCTTTAATACCATGAGGATAACAGATAAGCTGTAGTAATTTCTGTGCTTGCATATTTGAAAGCACAGGGTCCAATATAAGCTCTTTGTCTGTGCATAATCTTTCAGGTTCTTTTAAGCAATGTTCTCCTACCCATTCCTTAAAAAAAAAAAAAAACAAAAACAAAAAAATGGCTGTTAGATTGACAGGCAGAGACTTTCTATACATGAATGTAATAGGCACTAAATCATGTTGCACAATGGAATATAAAGCAGACAGAAATCTTCCAATTAAAAAAAAATTACATGAAAAAAAGTAGGGGGGAAAAATTTTGAAAACAAAATTCCTGGTATTTTGACTTCCTAAAAATACAAAGTGGGATCTTGGTTAAAAAACGTACTGCATGGAGCACTGGGTCCTGTACGCAAACAATGAATCATGGAACACTACATCAAAAACTAATGACGTAATGTATGGTGATTAACGTAATAAAAAAAAGTTTGAAAAACAAATATGCAAAAAAAGGAAAGAAAAGAAAGCTAAAGAAACTAAAGAAAATATTGGCGTGTAATGGTAATGATTCTGTATTATTACATGTCTTCATTTTTATGTAACGCATAGTGCATCCACTGAATAGAAAGAAGAGTAAAACATTCAGAAAACTGTCTTCATTTTTTATATTCTAAATGCTATTATTATAAATATTTGTGCATATCTACTTTCTATACAAATATTTTCTTAGAATAATTTCATAAAAGCACAATTTTTGGGTCAAGGAGTATAACAAAATTTAAAACTATTGATACATATAGTCAATTGCCCTCCAGAGAGTTTCTACCAATTTAAACCCCTATCACCTTTTCTTTATCATTGCAAACTCTTATACTATAGAAGAAATCATCAACAGAGTGCAATTTGAACCCAGATCTGTTTCAGAGGTGGCCTAGTTTCTTAACTACACCAGGAGCCCAACGCTGAGTATCTATTAAAGTCACCCAGGGAGCTTGCTAAAATTCCAAAGCCCAGGCCCCATCAAATAAATATCTGATGGTGGGACCCAGACATCAGTAATATTTTTCAGGGATTAAAACTGTTTGACCTTTGGTGCTTCTGGTTGGGAACCAATACACAACTGCCTCTCACTATCTATATGACCATTTCATGAACTTTAACCATAGTTACAATATGCCCTAATAAAAACATGACCCTTTAACATAAGGTCTCCATCAAAATGGAAAATAGTATATATGGTATGCCATGTTTTCTTTTTTTTTTTATAAGAAAAGAGAAATTAGGGGAAAAAAGGAAGATAAATTAAAAAATAATAAAACTGATCACCAAGGGCAGGAAAAAACACAGGACAGAAGAGCCTGATAGAAGAGACAGAGAATACATCTCTTAGTACTCCTTTTTGTGCAGTTGACTTGTAGAAGCATGCTAGTCTAAAGCAGAGCTGATGTGGGGAGGAAGAAAAAGGGAATCTAAACTGAATGCAAACAGAAACAAATGAAATCAATTCTATTTCAAATGAATACCATCCATACTGAAGGAGAAAGTTCAAAAAGATGTTTAACACACAAAAAAACAAATCCTCAACTCCTTTTCATTTTTTCCTAGTGGTATAGGTGTAGCAATTCTGAAAACTATTTCAGGTGTAGTACAGAATTAAGTACATGAGTAAATGATTGATCTTACTGGGAGCCAGGGTTCTTGCTGTGGAAGACAATATTAATATGGAATGGGGGAATGCAAAGAAGAACTAAGTGGAGTTAACAGAAGTGGATGTATCAGTACAAACTCATGAATATACACAGACATTTATGTATATGCATGTATTTTTTCCTACTTCTATCTGCTGAAAGGGCTTAGAGACAAAGAATACCCACTGCCCACAGTAACGAGCACCACAGTGCCCATATCTTGGTTTCTAAATACCATCCTCTACTAACTAGAACCAGAGTTCCTTGGAGGAATGAGTAATTCCAGGTTTGGAACAGGGAAAGCACAAGGTGGGCCAGGAACTAAGAAAGTACTTGGGGCAGCGGGGGCAAGGGATGGAGACATGTCAAAATAATTTAAAAGCCAGGATGAAAAGGTTCCCACTGGACAAATCTGTGACAATTTGAACATGAAAATAACTAAGGATAGTATTTTATAATCCATATGAATAACAAATAAATAAGAATAAGGGAAAAAATTAATAAGGGTAGGCTCTCTTTAGAGTACAATGCAAATCACTAACTATAGAGGAGTTGGGGGGAAAAGCAATCACCATTTTTGTAACCCTCATATAAAGACGAGTTTGGACAAGAATCAAAATGAATGCTATATGGGTGGTGGAGTTTGGTGAAGAGCAAGATATCTGTGTTGTCTCAAAATGTCTCCCAATGACTGTTTACTGATTGCAAGGGGAAAAAATGGTAACTACACAGCAGCGAGATCTTGAAACCATACAATGGAGACACCTTGATCAAAACTATCTGAGGTGCAGATGCACATCATGTGCCTTCAGGTGTGACTACCCTAGAACACAACATTACTTCTGTAGCATCTTGGCCAAGATTGCATCATCTGAAGCTAATCTATGGGAAATTTCAGACAAAACCAACATTATGGGACAACTGACAAAATTGAATATGGCCTGCAGGTGAGAAAAAATTACTGTACCAAGGCTAAATTTCTTGTTTTTTGGTAACTGCATTTGGTTATATTAATAAGTAAACACTAAAGTATTAAAAAGTAAAGATTCATAATGTATGCCATCCACTCTCAAAAGCTTCAGCAAAAAATTAAAAAGTATATGCATCCACATTCACACACAAATAGAATCATAAAGCAATGTGGCAAAATGTAAACAACTGGTGAATCTACATAAAGGGCATATACACTAGAGTTCTTTATTATTATTGCAACTTTTCAACAAATTCAAATTTATTTCCAAATAAAGTTAGCAGGAAGAAAAGGACCCCCAATGTGCAAGTTTCCTACAACAGTGAGCATTTCTCTCAGAACAATTATACAGTGAAATTAAAGGCAAATTAAATCTGAAAAATACCTGTTGACAGATAGTCCTCAGTACATATCTAGCATATTCTCTTAAATTGGCAGTTTCTATGGAAATGCTTTTCCCACAGGATTTTGAATTTTGTGAGGCAGTCCAGATATCATCGGCATTCCCATCACGCCGTAAACCCCTCATGGTGAAGTCATCATTCTTTAAAGAGCTGACATTGTTATTGCCAATTTTGGCATCTCCTAAATAATAGAACCACAAAAGCAAAATCACAGAAGTTCAAAATATTGCCAAATCCTTGAGAAGTAAATGAAGCAAGTCTTCAGGGACTTAAAATACGTGAATGGCATCATTATGGCATAGATTGTTGTTCAGCAAGAGAGAGAACAGATCAAGAGAATAATTGCAAGAACCCAGAGAAGTTTCACTGGACATGGAAAAAGAAGCATATTCAAGACTTATTCCTTATTTCGTTTACAGAATTAAGTATGTGTTCACTGAACTTGGAAAGGCCATTATGAATCATACTTAATAATCAGAGAACATTGATTTCACCAATATTTCAAACACAAATGTATTCAATATTCAAATTCATTTCACTTATAGACAAGGAAAAAATGGGTTACTCACCCTTCTAGATGTCCCTTTTCCATTTCTTCTCTTACAATGACTTATTTTCTATCCATAGGTCAAGAGAAAAGTTTTGCCTTAGCCCACCTTACTATCAACTTCTTGACAAGAGAGATTTATTTCCCTGGGAATGGAAAAGGGCAATGCATACTAAGGAAGCCCTAAAACATAGGGCACTCATTGAATAACCCAAGTCTCTCACTTTCCTCTCTGTAAACATCCAAATTAGAAAACCTCACCAGATCAACCTCTAATATACTGAGTCAAATGAAACTAAGGAAAGGGTTTCCCTCATAATCAAGTTCTTGGGGACAAAATGGAGCAGAATGTCTGAATAGTTGGAAATAAGAAATCCTCTCTAGCTGTGAAAGACAAATCACTATCATATTTTAAAGTGAGAGAATTGATAATAAAGACTACCAAATGACAACAGAGCCTCTAAACTTTTGCCTGTTTACCCACAGGTTTATAAGCCTTGAACAAGAAAATTTCTTGGAACCAACAAATGAGTTTAAATGAGGCCCCTCACTACCCACTATGAGTAAAACTAAGCCCATATCAGTGAAAAAAGCCTTTTAAAACCCACAGGTCAACCAAGAAAAGGTTTTGAAAAATTTGAAAAATCAGAATGGCTTAGTGAATATTTATTTATAAAATTATAAGAGGAGGGGAGGAATAAACAATGCTTTTCAAATCATCAATATCTTATAATATCATAAATTCCTCATTAAAACACACAATAGAAAAAGCGCCAATTTCACTTCACTCACAAGAGTTCATTTAATTCAACAGAGCTCCTTGGGAGCTGAAAGATATGTACCAAAATTTAGCATACTTTCTCCCACCTCTGGGGATATAAAGAACTATTTCTACACCTTAAGGTAAAACTACTACATAAATTAAAAACCAATTTCTAAAGAACAGTTTTAGCTCCCAAACTCAAAACAGATCCTGGTGGACAGGACTTGAGAGAACATTGGTAAGGACAGGGTAAGGTAGAGAAATTAAAACTTCCGTAAAAACAAAATCAGAGAAACAAACACCTCTGCCTAGGAAATCCTCAGATTCTCATTTAGTTTAGATGTTAGGATGACAGAGAAGGTACAGGAGACTGTGCCAGAACCTTCTGTAACTGTAGAAAAGAGTGTTCAGTGACTACCCAGTCCAAAGCTCTGCTGACATCCAAATGACCCAATCCTGACTTCTCAGACTTGAAGCATTCTCTATCTACCAAGAACGGACGTGAATTACAAAGATCGAGGAAAGCCAACCAAAGATAAATGAACTGGTTATTACACCTGGATATTAAAATACAATTATGTGACTCTTTAAAGAGGCTGGCAAATTTTAGTTGGAACTGGAACAGTCCTCCAAATGAAGGGGTAAGTGTCTAGATGGCACTCATCTTGCTTTTTGCCATTAAATGTCTATCCCCTTCTGTAGTCACAATTCAAACATTAGTTTGTGGAATAGCTACTATTTCAAAACCTACTTTCTAGTTTTTCTGATGGGCATTAGAGATACCACAGTTTAAAAAAAAAAAAAAGCAAGTCTCTGACTTCATGATCTCTACATTTATTTAAGTAGATTGAACAGCCATTTTCTTTTCAAACATCATCAGAGAAGAGAAATTTTATTTACTGAAATGAGCATTTAATGTTGGTGGTATAATAATACAAGCTCCTAAGCTCAGAAGAGAGGCTATGACCATCCACATGGCTCTACCTTTCCCTTTTACTATAAACTCATGGGCATTTCCAAGGGCATCCCTTTGATATAATATATAAATGTATACATATGTTTCCTCCAACCTTTAATCTTAAACTACTGCAAAAATTAGAAACCACATGTAAATATATGTATGTGTGTGTGTATATATTCTTTTCTTAAGGTGAACTTTTAATAATTTTTTTAGTGAAAATCCTGTTATCCTTTATTGTCACCAAATAACATTCAAACAGGTATATAAAGTATAATGTTCTTTAAGACTCCTCTAAAACATTTCCTATCTACTCAATAGTTTCTATTCTAATCAAAGAGAGCTCCTTCAGAACATGAGAGAACTTTTATTTAGTCAAGGCCAAAAGAGGGTTCCCACAGTTGGAATTAGGCAGTATGGACTCAAGACCTCCTACTCATTCAAATCCTGACCAATTTATAGAAGCAAAATGTCTTAAAGCATTACACTATCAATGAATAGAAAATGCAGTACTACTACTCCAGGAGTACATATGCCAATAGGAGTATAAAGGACATCTTGGACATTATGGATTAAATTTTTAAAAATTCTGATATCTAATATTGATTTATCAATAATATCAACATCATTGCAATTATTACCTGATTCATGAAAACCCCAAGGCAGAAGTTTATATACTTGTTAAGGGTCACAACTGAAGTAGAAACACTAAGGTTAAAACCCAGGTTTTCTGATGTCCTGCTCCTAATATATGACATGAAATTTAAACCTTTGGTTAGATCACCATGTCATCTGTGTCCATCACAAAGGGTGATTTATGCCAACAAATAAAAACAAAACCACCCTGTGGGTCTGAGAATCTGTGTTATATCAAAATGAAATATCCTGTAGTTAAAATGCCATAAAAAAAACCCCAAAAAAACAAAAAAAAAAACCAACAAAAACAAAAACCTATTATATTTAAATTCCCCCAGAATTTGTAGGTAAGGAGCAGACATCTCAAGTCCAACTGATCTTGGACTTGGAGAAAGCCAACTAATTTTGCCAGGAAAACCAAACCAAACCAAACCATGTTTCTAGTAATATGAATTAGAGTTGAACCTAAATACAAATTATTTTTCCTCTGTTTCTGGTGAATAACCAAGTTTAGTGCCAGGATAATCTTACCAAGCATCATAATTGCTTTTAAGACAGCAAACACGGCTCCCACTTCAATGCTGTTGTGAGCAGCGGCTAAGAGGTGTCTATCACAAGATGATCTTATTCCAGGGAAAGGTTTGCCTATGAGAACAACAGCAAATGGTCTCATTACCACCATTAACAATCTCTTCTAACCGTTTACAATCAGCAGAGCCTTTCACTGTTAGACTGTGGGTCCTTAACTGCCATCAGTTAGCTTTAATCGATGCTTCATGGATTCACTAAGAAACACCGTCAGTATTCCTTTCTTAACCTTTTCTTTTTAATTATTAAAATAATGTCTTTGCTCCTTAAAGAGATGTACCAAAAAAACAGGAACTTTCATCTACATATGCTGATTGTCTCACACACACACACACACACACACACCCTTGTATGGAAATGATTTTTAGAAACACACTTCAGTCACACCCCAAGAATTCTTACCTTATTCCTTTTACCTTAGTAAAAGAATAAATGAATCATCATTGCCCTAAACTGCTATGATATGGCTCATAACAAACATACATAGTATGTGAGAGGATCAAGCCGCCCACCAGCAGGGCTTGGCCTAAGAGCAAAAGTATTTCCATGGTTTATTAACTCCTGATTTGAGTTTCTCAATCCATCCTGATATTGCATAAATAAAAGGTGCTGAGAGCGCTCTCAAGGGCATTACTACACTCGCTCCTCACCTGCACAGCAAGCTCACCAGTATCAGGAAGGAAATGACAGAACGGACAGCCTACTTGGTCATTTTAGCATCTATACCTCCAGACGAAAATGTCACCAGGGGTTTTTCAGCTTTCAGCTCACCGGTTGCTTGAGGTAATAAGCAGGCCTGGGGAGCTCGGAAGAGATGAAGCAGAAGTCGGCATGTCATCCTCGCCCCCGGCTCAGCATCTGCATCTCCACAAGCTAGGAAAGATTTTAAAAGCACGTTTGCTAATTTATTCAAGGACATGTCTTCAGGTTTTCTATTAAGCTAACTTTTCTGGAATAATTTAAATACAAATGCTCCTTACAGTAAGAAGTAAGGCACTAAGCTATGCTTTTTCAGGAAACCAGAGGGCTTCCTTAAAAACAACCTTTTCCATAGGGATCCATTTGATTTTGTGTAGAACATCACTGACAATTCTACAATCTTTACCTCAACACCACACCACGGCCCAACGCGGGGACGCTTTAATAGTATGTTTACTGTGTTGTAATAGCTAGAAACCACCCCAAGACAGCCATCAAGCAACAAGGGCCACTCTGGACGTGCCGTACCTGCTGCGAGGAGCGAGGGAAGTGCAACGTGCTGCACGACGTCCTCCAGGGAGAAACACTGTCGTGCTATCAGAATAGCAATGAAAGTAGCTAATGAATCATGGAATGAAAGGTCACTCACCTTCAAGAAAAACATTGACATGTTTTAATACCTAACACCCTTTCAGGTAATATCTAAGCTTAATATCTAAGAGAATGTAGGCAACACCAGTAAGATCTCAAATCCCAAAATGACCCAATAGAGTGAAATGGTAACACGTCAGACTTATTATCTTCTAAGGACTATTTCTACTTTATAAGACAAAAAATGAGGTTTACCTACATCCCAATGCTATCAGGAGATACTGAGTTTTACCTAGAGTCCATGTTATTGAACAAAACAAAAACAAAATCAAGAAATTCCTAAAAGATGTAGCATAAATAAAACTTTTTGACAGAATACAACATCATCTGTTATTTAAGGGTAAGATCATTAGGGAGCAAAGGAAAAATAAGGAAGTTCTAAGCCTTATTAATGTTTTAGAGTTCTTTTCAGGGATAAATATGAATGATCCTATAACATAATTAGTTTTAAAAACAACTCTGAAAATTTCCAACTGACTCCTAAACTTGAAAGAGAGTGAAAGAGAGAAAGGAGAGAGAGATTGTGAAAAAAAGAAGAGAAGGAAAATCAATTCATTCAGGATAAAACCTCTACCTCACAGACCAAACAAGACTTTGGAAGAGAACAATAACAAAAACCATCATAACAGCAGACTTCATATTAAGTTGTATTATATGTCAATAACTATGGTTAGTGATTTACAAAAATCACCTCATTTAATAGCATACCACCATGAGGCTCATACTATTATTAATCCTGATTTTGCAGATGAAGGAAAAAAGTGGAGATAAAGTGTAACAGAAAACAACCAAGAGGTTAAGGAATTATGTTAAAGATAAAAATTGGGATTTCTTCTGTCTGGAAAAGCGGGTAACAGATATTAGTTACCTGAGATACCAGAACTAGAAAGTAAACCTCTAACTGGAAGGCGGAAGGAGGTTTGTAAAAATATATAAATGTCTTCTACACAGAAGACACACCAACATATAACATGATCACTCCAAGAAGTGATAGGAAAAACAGAGACTCATGACAGATTTTTTAAAAACTTTACACATCATGGATGCTACAGGACATGCGAAGGAAATCGGTGATATATACCAGGTATCTCTTCATCAACTTCCAGACACAATCACTAAGAAAGACTGAACATGTCAATGAATCTGGGCCTGGACATTCTTAAGCAACACAGTGAAAGCTATGTTCCTAGAAGGCGCCTTGAGCCTTACAAAACAAAGTGGTTCTCTTCAAAATGTAAATGTAAACTGCTTTAGGCAAATTATGTCTTGTACCATGAGGAGTCCAAGGCACTTGGGTAAACAATATGAACCGACAGCTCTGAAGAGAACATATTATATAAAAAATCTCAGCTAAAAAGAGGGAAACTCTTGGCATCTCTGCTGTAGATTAAGCTATTGTATTTATTCCAATTTTTTTTTTCATTTATGTAATCCTTGACAACCGCATTCTCCTTTATTGCTTTTGGGCAGAGAAAGAAAAATATTTTATATTTCAGGTAAGGGTTAAGTCAATTAAAAAGAATTACTAACTAAATATTTCATTGCACAGATGAGTTTTTAAGCAAAAAAGAAAACTTACATCTACAGTGCAAAGTACATCATTAAACCCCCACACATGATTTGAAGAACAACAAAGAGCCTTCAGAACTCCCAGCCATTCTGAACTAAGAACAGTGCAGCAAGCTGTCAGCTCCGAGGAGAAATTGGCAATGTCGTTAATCCTGGGAAGAGGAAAAAGAACATAGTAGAAAGTAACAGGAGAGAAACAGGCACATGTAATATACTTAATGAGCACATACCTCACTACCATCAAACAAGTCATTCATTTCGAAAATACAAAGATTTATTAAATACCCACTTGTTAAATAACCTAGTAGAACCTGGAACCAAAGATAAAAGTAAGTGGCTTCAAATATTTAATGTTGCTGAGAAAAATCAGTACAGATGCCAATTAACGTATTTTTGTTCTGAGAACAAACCTTACAAACTTACATTTTTAGGGGCATCAAAAAAATTAAAGACACTGTGTAATTTAGGTAGGTCAAAAAACAGTGTTTTAAAATAGGGTTTTGTTTTTTTTTAGATTTTATTTATTTATTTAGAAAGAAAGAGTGAGCAGAAGCAGGGGGAGGGGCAGAGAGAGAGGGAGGGAGAGATTCTTAAGCAGGCTCAACGCTGAGGACGGACCCGATGCAGGGCTCGATCCCACAACCCTGAGATCATGACCTGAGCTGAAATCAAGTCAGAGGCCAAGCCCACTGAGCCACCCAGGTGCCTCTGATATAGGTCATTTTCATTTGGGTTTTTATTTTTTTTTTAAGTGGACAGACAACCTATAGTTTATATCTAAAGCATCTCATGCCAGAGCATTCAGCCAGGATAGCCTGTCAGGCTAAGGAAATCACTGTATAAAGCAGAGATCAATTCAGGAATAAATGGGGGGAACAAAAAGCAAACATCCAAACGTCAGCCCAGGCAATTACTAATGACATTAGTTTAAAAGTAACACCAAGGCAATGACTAGGTCGTTCGAAGTGAATTCCAGGGTAACCCAGCTCACCTTCCAGCATCCTGGTGGCCCATACATACATTCATGAGCGTATTACAGACGAAGCTGTAGCGATTGGCCGCATTGTCACTAAGGATCTTGCCCAGCATTGAGTAATTGATGCTACGAGCTGAAGGATTCTCAATAAAATCCATCATGAAGTCTGGATCCCATCGCAAGTTAGAATTTGCAGGCATCACATTATTATATATGGTTTGCTTAACTTTTGAACAGGCACTACTGAGGTTACAAGGAGAAAAGTTAAAAAAAAAAAAAAAACAACAACAAAACTAGAATAACTAGAAGGCTATTTCCTTTAAGGACAGGTTCAATGGCAGCAACTCTATGGAAATACATAACTCTAATGTATTCCTAAAGAAGAGTCCCAATAGGAGGTTTTCATTCCAACTTCGTAACAGTCTAGGAAATACTGGTCTGGCAGACAGGACTAAAGAAACCCACTAAATGACAGTAACTACAGCCTTCTCCGTTCTTTCTCGGCAGACACCTTATATAAAAAGGTGTCGGCTGTCCCTGAAGGGTGCAAGCGTGCAATCTGGATGACCAGTTCAAAAGGATGAACATTTCACAGCCCCCAGGGCTTTTAAACGTCTCCCGTTTTCCTGCCTTAACCCTTGTCAACCTTTCTACTCAACTTTTCATTCATTCTCACTTAGTAATAGTTCTTAATGTGTTTCACTTTCTCAGTAAAAAATGAAACAACCAGCTTTGTTCTTTTGCTGGTTCCCTCCACCTCTCTATACACTGAGTGTCATTTTATTGAAACGGACTTTGGCAAATAGCAAAGCATTACCTCTTTTCCTACTTAATTCTACCAATCTATTCGTGTCTGTCTTAGAAACCAAAAGAATTCTGCTTTCCTCTCTTTAATTTTTTTAAGAGTCAGCGCCCACCTTTCTTTCAGTCTAGAGACTTCTCTTGAGTTGACTCTCGGCTACCTCCAGCCTGCATTGCATAATTTTTCTGAAATCTGTGCCTCGTGGTGAAGTCTCCTTACTCTTCATTTCTAGGCTTCCTATTTCATTTATTACACTCTTTCCAGACGAACCCTTCCATGCTTTAATAAAACATTGGCTGCTTTCTAGGTCACTCTCAAAGTCTGATCACTCTCTGCTGCAGACATATATAGAATTAAGGAAACAACTGAGACATTTTGTGTCTGAAATTGCCTGTACCTGAAAAAACCTGACGGAGTAATAAAAGCAACACATGCTTTTAGGCCAAAATGACTTATGTGCAAATCTAGGCTTCACCATTTATTAGATTATGATGAGGAACAATCACTTCTTGCTAGGAACAGTCATTTCTACTTCCTAAGGTTGTGGGGAGGATTAAAGATCTTGATGGAAAGAACCCAGCACAGTGCCTGGCACACAGCTGCTGCCCAATCAGTGCAAGATGTATTTCCCCCCAACAGTCCTCTCACACAGCTTTAGAGAGGCTCTTTCAGATCTAGTTATTAGAACTGTCTTATTAGCATAATAATAGAAATCTCTCTGAGTCGCTAGCTTTTGTTTGTTTTTGTTTTTTTTTTTTAAAGATTTTTTATTTATTTATTTGACAGAGACACAGCGAGAGAGGGAACACAAGCAGGGGGAGTGGGAGAGGGAGAAGCAGGCTTCCCGCTGAGCAGGGGAGCCCGATGCGGGGCTCGATCCCAGGACCCTGGGATCGTGACCCGAGCCGAAGGCAGACGCTTAACCAACTGAGCCACCCAGGCGCCCTTGACTGTTCTTCTTAATCCCGATCAACAAATAATGCCTGACTTCAGGGTTTCCAGAGAGCTGTGCTGGACTGCCAGATCTTTAATTGAGCAAGCGTGAGCCAGGGCCCCTCCCTGTGATGTGACACCGTACTGACCCTCAGCTCACTGTTGGTCTCCTAAGCCTCCACACGCCCCGGGCACATTACTTGAATTCACTTACTGAACACACTTGCACTACCCGGCGGGAGCACTAGGGGTCAAACAGGCTATTGGGGCTTTCTCCGGAAGTTCACTATTTGGTTTCAAGAACCAAATCATGTATGAGAAAGCTCTCTGAAAACCGTAAACTGAAAATGAAAGCTGTCTGTAAAGTAAGAATGTATGGTATTATTACATCATTTCTGTGGAAAGATGTTTCCTAAGACCCACTCGAATGTTCTACAAGGGATTACTGGGAAACCTAGCTCATTTCATGACATACTCTCCCGTTTTTTTCCCCTATTGATACCATTGAAAATATCATGATTTTTTTCCCCCGCCGGATGAAGCTTTCATTCAGCAGGTTTTTTGCAGCGCCTGCTAAGGAGCCAAACGTTCTTCAAGGTACCAGGATATGCCAGTGAAGAAAATAAAAGTTACTCCTTTCACGAAGCTTACATTCTAGGAGGAAGCCAGACCATAAATACATATATAATTCACCCAGTGGTGGCAAGTGCTAAGGTTCAGAGAATGACAGAGAGGAGGGGGAAGAGGCTGCTATTGAAAACAGGATGGGCAGGGAGGTAGACCATAAATGTACTGGGGGGATGAACATGTTAGTAAGAATGGGAGCAGCAAGTGCCAAAGTCCCAAGATGGGAGTGTGCTTAGAGTGTGTGAAGACCAGTAAGGAGGTCCATGTGGTTAGCATGGCGTACACAGTGGGGAAGAGGGAAAAGAGTAGACTGCATTCAGTGGATCCTGAAGGCAGGTTAGGACTTTGAATTTTATTCTGTGTAGATAAGAAGCCACTAGAAATCTTCAAGTTATTCTTGTTTTAAAGGATGACTTTAGTAGGTATGCTGACAATATGCTAAAGAGAGTCAGGGGTGCGAGCAGTGAAATCAGTCAGGACTCTGCAATGGTCTAACCAAGAGATGGTGGTGGTGACAAAGCAATGATGAGCAGTCACATTCTACACAAACCTGGATGACAAAGCTCGCGGAATTTAAGAACAAAGAACCCTAATTCTTTCCTTAGCTCCTTCTAGTTGACAAATTTAATACTCAGCTATTATCGTCCCTTTCATAACCCCACCTACAATTAATAATCGAAATTTCCTCAAAATAACATTAAGTAAGTATGTGTTTTCTAGCACCTGTGTACTTGGGTAGTAATAGCAAGTGCTAAGATGCAGAGAATGACACCCAATCAGGGACACCATCTGAAATAGGATGGTCAAGGAAGCAGAGAAGCAAAGGCGGTGAGAAAGTAAGCATTCAAACAGCAGTGAAACAATGTTTCAAGTGAGGTACTAGCAAGTGCAAAGTACAGAATATTTCCTTTCAAGTTTATCTCAGAATTGCAATCATAGCTAAACATGCAGAGTAACTGGTAATAGGAGGTTAAAGTGACAATGAAAAACAATTCAATATGAATTCTGGCAGATATAATTATGATTAATTTTCATTATTAAAAAGTATGACAATATCAGTTGGGTCACTATCAAATATAGGCATAATCCTATTCCTGTTGATTTTCTTCTACCCACCTGAAGAGGTCTCCAAATTTACTTCTGAGGTGGCTACATGACACATAGAGATCGTAGAGGTAGGCTAAGATGCATCTCTCGGGGGAGGAACATTCTGAGGGGTTCACAACATGCTTTACCACACCACATAACCTAAGGGGGAAAAATACGTGAAGAAATGACATGCATATTTTGCTAATATATATCTTATTATTTGAATCCTTTAGAGTGAGACTATGTGGGTGTATTACTTGGATAAGAAAAAAGGTATCAGGTTTTTGATACTAATGATTATAGCAATAGTACATAATTGCATAAAATATCATTTTTCTATTAGGATATTGAAAAACTAGATGATTTTTAAAAAGACTTGGGTAATACCATTAACAACAAGAAATGAATACAGAAGGTACATATGGAGAATCCATCAATGAATTTACTGTGACTAGAACACGAGGAACTCTGTCGTAGAGAATCTCTCTTCAGTAAAAAGATTCATAAATTCAGGCCATTTGCAAAGATTCTTAAGTCCACTCCTTTGGAAAAGAGCAAGTCTCTAAATCAGTAAATCTGGGAAACTCATTTTCAGGACCATGAGCTGGTCCTGGCAAAAACTTGATGAATTCATGATTTGAGGTCATATTCTCCTTGTTTATCCAAACCAGACACAAATTTTACTTTATCTTATGTAAGAAATTAACCCCCCCGCCTTTTTTTAATGACATTCTCTAGAAGCCTTTCAAAAAAGAAGTACTGTTACTGTTCCATTTATGTGCCCTTTTCCCCATAACGGAAGGATGGTCCCTTTGGCCACAGTTCACTCAACGAAAAGCTTCATATAACACACAAGAAAACACTGGTGGTCCATCCACCTATTTGTAACTCTGATTCCACTATTGCCATCTTGTATTCTGTTATAGGGTTCAGTAATATCACAATAGTGTCATCGATGACTCAGATTATTAAAGCTGAAAAGGGCTTTTAAAATCATCTGATTCACTTTCCTCATTTAAAAAAGACAGAGCTGAGGCTCAGACAGGTGAAATAACTTGCCCAAAGGCAAAAAGCTAATTAATAGCACATCCAAGAGGAGAGCTGAGGTCTCCCGACTCCCAATCCTCAGCTCTCTCCATTATTAAGGGGGTCGGGGAAACCAGGGAGAGCCTAGGCTGTCAAGGCCAAGAAGGACACTACAATCACAAATACCAGAGGTGGAAATGACAAGACAATAAAGAAATGACAATGTTGCATCCCAAGCCCTGTGAAATGATATCAGCAGACAGAGCCACCAGACAGCTGATAAAAGCTGTCAGTTACAGTAAAAGTATCCTGCAATTAAGAAGCAAAGTAGAGGATTCGATCTGTTAAATATACTAACAAAAACTCCACACATACTCTAAAAAGCAAGGAATTATGTTGTGATTAAAGTAAACAAACATTTACTGAGAGCTTGGTAGGCATCCATACCATAGCAGTGTTTCCTTGATTTTTTTTCACTTGTTAGAGATAAGAAAAACATTTTACACTGAGATCCAGTATATGCATTCAGTACAAAATAAAAATATAATATCAAATATGATTTTATGAACACTTAATAGATAATACATTTAAAATGTCAAAATAAATGATACTAAAATAAATTTCAAAATAACAAAAAAAAATTTGTCAAAACCTATAATATTCACTTTATGACTAACTGATGGGTTTCCAAACACAGTTTAGAAAGCACAGTATAAATCAAGGTGCATGAATGTGCTCTTACGTAGAATGACTTTTAGCAATCTGGGAGATTTATTAGCTATGCAATGTTAAGTAGATCACTTCAACAAACACTTCATTTAAAAGGCCTGAGTCTCAGTTTCATGATTTGTAAATGGTACTAATTATGCAATTTTATAGGGTAGTTGAGGGCTATTAGGTGGTCCTATATTTCCTGAATTCTAAAATGTTTATTTTCAACCTTTTAAAAATATCTGGAATGTTTAAGATTTCATTTAATAGTTTGTGTGTACTATTAATGTGGTAGCATTTCCTTTTCCCCAAAAAAGCTTCTGCTAAATGGATGGCACCCCAGAATAGATGATAAATTGATTGCATGCGCTAGATTACAGAAAAAAAGTATTATGGAACCACAGAACCCCATGTTTCTTTTAAATCCAGGAAGGAAAATGTCAGAAAAAGAGGTGTTGTTTTTGTTTTTGTTTTAATATAGATAAAGCCCTAGAGAAAGAAGTCTGCAGTAGACAAAAAGGAGCTCCATACAGGTGCTCTGTCACTACATTTCTCTCAGCCCTGTAACCTCAGCCTCTCTAATGGGGATGATGTTAGGACTTGGTCCAACTTCATGAGTGACAGCAAAGAAAACTTCACCCTATAGTTCAAACAAACCAAAAAACAGACTAAGACACAAGAAAGTCATTTGTTCTAGATAAACTTTTGTCAAGACGTATTTAGTTTCTAAAAGAAACGAAACTGAAGAAGCAAATAGGAAAATAACAATGTGCGCAAAGCTCATTTCGTCTTGACTATAAACTGGAATTACATCAATGAAGCAGCTGTGACATATTCATCATTCATCATAAGCCATGGTTCAGGGTAGCAAATGATACAGTGTTGTAAATGATGGGCTTATGCTCACAGAAATTAGGGGCAGGCAAGGAAGGCCCCTCTATTTAGAGAACACACTTTTCCTGCTTACACCTTCTTCTCTGATACATGTTTTCCGGCAAAAGTAGTCTTTAATTCTATCTTTCAAATTGAAACAAACACCTGTCCTATTTTTCCTCTTAAAACCGTTATGACATTCCATCACAAATTATACACAGACAACATGTGAAAACCAGTCATGATATTTTATATACCAACCCTTCAAACACCTGGGCTGTCTGATCAGGATTGAGGATGAGACAGCTATGGTACCGCCTGAGAACAGCCACGATGCACACACACAGTCCCGTTGTGTAACTTCCTGCCAGGCTGGAGGATTTCAGGAGCAGTTCGGCTTCCACAACACTCAGTTCATTTAGCAGCTACAATGGAAGAAAAGACTGAATAAAAATGTAGCTGCCAAAAGGAATAGGAAAAACATTTATTTTCACAAGCCACAGATACACTGAGTCATTCCAATACCATTTTATCTCACCCATTATCTGTCCCGGGACCATATGCATAGACAACTACAGTGTGAGAAAACAAGCCCCAACGAATTAAACTGGTTTTTATTTTTAATCCTTTACCAAATTCTACAGTTTTGCCTCTGTCTAGACATCATGATACATACAATCAGAAAGTATCCAACACTGAAAGAGCTACCAAAACTTGATGGCAGCCCAAAGTTCTAGACCAGATGATTTCAGAGAATATCCCCACTTCTCACGTTTTCCTCTCTTTTCCTTTCTTTTCAAGAAAACAGAAGTTATTTATCATTATTTTCTTGTTATTAACAAAACACCTCCAATAAGAAATAGAAAACGAGTTTTATTTCTATTCACTAAAAGCAAGATAATAAATGAACTCAAGTATGTTTATAAGACATTTAATGGGACAAATCAAATTATAAGGTTTTATTTTTTGCTCTTAACCTAAAATATACTCTACAATAAATAATAAACTTTCACCTTTTCTTAGAACAAAAGACAAAAATAAATCCTCAAAACCCTCACATTTTTAAATAACTATTATATATTTTTGCACAATTATAATTATTTAATTGAAGATTATGAACATGGCTACAATTAAAATACTACTTGAATACTATTGATTCAGAATATCTCTATTATTCAAAAATGCACTGGGTTGCTCATTTTAAATTATATGATGCCTAGCAGGTTTGCTTTCCTAAAATTGAGAGAAGCAAGGTCTCTTTGACACCTGTATTGCGAAGTCAATTAGTCCATTGATGTTTAGCGCTGGCTCCATAAGATCAAAGATAAGTTGAATATGGTGAGCCAAAGGGAGATGATAGGATGTTCCTGAAGCAAAGCTTGTGATTTGTTCCAGCACATTGTTAGAGATCTGGGCAACCAAAAACAAACAAAACTGAAAACAACTGTAAAATCAATATTCAAAATTATTTTAATTTTTTAAGAAATTTGAATTTATATATTCTACTTAGAAAAAAAGTTAAAACATATTTCCAAAGAAACCAAAACTATATACAAATCCAACAACTTTCTTACTACAACTATAATTTGAAGAAATAAGCCAAGTGGTCATTAAGATCTTAACCTATCTTAATGGTAGAACAACTACAAATGCTAATTAATTTCCAGATAACATCTATCTGAGAATCAGTGGATTTGTAAAACAACACAGATCTGGTTTTTGCTCATTTAGATAGTATTTTATTGTAGTCATCAACAGATTTCTCCCTTCCCATAGCAATGTAGGACCAAAATGTAATAACGTAACTATTGCATTAGGGACTATCTGACACAGTGTTGACTATTATCATAAGGCAAAAGTATGTGTGATAAAAATTAATTTCTCTGAAGAAGGCAACCTGACGCTTCAAACTGAACTACTCAATAGTTTGAGATGATTCCAAATTTCCAAATATGTTTTAAAAACATATCTATACAACCAAATAAGGCCAAAAACATATACTGCATGAAAGAAATTTTGAAGTAAATATGAATATCCCAAATGCATAACACATAGCTTTAAACAGCTACCTGAGACGTCACTTGATGCTGATCGAAATATGAAAGGAGCTGAAGTTTTGTGAATACAGTCTCTAGTGTCGGAAATGCTTCCTGTTTGTTCTTCCTGGCTTTTGGTCCTTCATCTCCAACTAAATAGACAGTGGATACATTACTTTCCATTTAATGGAAGCTCTTGACTTTTTCAGGGGATACTTTCTATTGAACTATAACATATATGGAGAAGTGCACAAACTATGAATTTCTACAAAGTCAAGTCAAGTAATGAGACTCAAATCACAAAATCACATACCAGAAAACTAGATACCCCCTTGGGCTCCTTCTAGTCACCTCTCTGCCCCAGGGAATCAAGATCCTGACCTCTAAAGGCTTGGATGAGTATTGCCCACTTTGGAAACAAGGAGAGATACTTTTCACATCCGGCAGCTTTCACTCAACTATATGCTTCTGAAAATTGATCCACACTGTTGAGGCAATTTTAACTTGTTCTAAAATTAAGTAATTCCCATTCATGGATAGTATACTAACGTGTGATATACCACCATTTATTTATTCATTCTAGTGAGCAGTTTCCAGATTTTGACTATTAATGGGAAGTACCTCTATAAATATTTCTCACTAACTCTTAAAATACAATGATAAAAATGAAAGGGGAAAAAAAAAATCACCCAGGGTCACACTGACAGAATAGAAACTTCACTGGCATCTTGTTAGGACATTCACCATGATATTTCTCCCAAACAGTTTAATATGTAAAAAAGGAAGTTTACCCAATTTTAAAGTTTTTTAGGGGTAGCAAGGATTAAATCGCTCCACATAATGGGGAAGTGCCACATTTATCAATTTAGCATAAAGAAGTTTAAAGAAAATTCCAGGAAAAAAATATTATAAACACTACTTCTCCCCGGAGGATTCTTGTTCTTCTCAACAATTCAAAAAGAATCAGATCTGGTCTTAAATATCTTTAAATATATGCATTTATAAAGACAAATCTAAAAAAACCCAGAAAGGTCGGATTACATGATCTGTAAGATCATTTCTAATGCTCTGATTCTAAGTAGTCTAAGGCTACTGAGACAGGAGCTTCATCACTCATGTCCTATTTGGGAAAGTTTACTTTCAGAGAACAACAAAGGTCACTTTACAGATTTTTTTTTTTCTATTAAAGACACAAATATTTCACTGAATGCAAAAAGATCTTGCTGAAGGCAAACGTAATGGTTTTAGAAAATAACATTAGAAGAGATTTTCTTTCAAATACAAGCAAGTGTAGTTTATAGGTGTAGGTGTGCACACACCAGGGTGTTTTATTTCCTAAAGCAAACAAACCTTGATAGGAGAGTACATAGAATTCAGAGGTGATGAGTAACAGAAGATACAAGACTGTGCCCCTTGTGTTAACACCAAATCTAATGCAAAGAGTAAGAACTCAGAAGTTCATTAAACCTACTTGATTTTTCTTTTTTAAGATTTCATTTATTTGACAGAAAGAGACACAGCGAGAGAGGAAACACAAGCGGGGGAATGGGAGAGGGACAGCAGGCTTCCTGCCGAGCAGGGAGCCCAACGTGGGGCTCGATCCCAGGACCCTGGGAACATGACCTGAGCCAAAGGCAGACGCTTAACCAACTGAGCCACCCAGGCACCCCAACCTACTTGATTTCCAATATCTATTCTCAAATTAAGTGTGGTCGTTTGCCTTCTTTTTAGCTGTTCACATGTAATAAGCATGCTTAATATATCCAAGTTTTGAATATTTCATGAGCTAACATCATTGATCCCAAGGCTGAAAACTCACATCAATTGTCTTGGGTACAAAATGTTGTAAAAGTGAAGTTAACATATTTAATCAGTCCTTCCTCGGGCCAAAACTAACAAGCAAAAAATAACACATTTGAGGAAGTACAGCCTGCATGAGAATTCACAAATTCACTTTTTTTGGTTTATGCTAAATAGGCTCTATTTTACTTACATGTAGCTAACTTCTTAAAACCTCATACAATTGGAGTCTTGGCAATTGACATTCACTTTTAAAAAAATTTAAGAAATTAGTGGTGGTTCTCAATGGACTATTTTATTTTCATGGTATTTACATAAATAACAATGTAGTCATAATCATTGATTTTCCTCATCTGTTTTATGTTAATTTGCTTTCATAATACATTTTATTGCTCTTTTCTTAATTTTGGTTTCCCTTTAAAAAAAAATCTTTTTTTTAAAGATTTTATTTATTTATTTGACAGAGAGATAGAAGAGCACAAGCAGAGGGAATGGCAGAGGGAGAAGGAGGAGCAGGCTCTGCACTGAGCAGGGAGCCCGATGCGGGACTCGATCCCAGGACCCCGGATCATGACCTGAGCCGAAGGCAGACGCTTAACCATCTGAGCCACCCAGGCGCCCAAAAAAAAAATCTTTAAATCCTGGAAATTTTGGACTTTATTGTCATGGTAAACTCCATTAATGTTTAAAAAAAAACAGTGACAACCAAAGATGACTGGCCAATGTAAATGGAAAATGAAGATTGACCATGCTCAACTGGGAAGTGTCATTTGAACTCCTACATAAGGCCTAGCTGATGTGAGAACACTTCTAATGAGTTCCTCAAAACCATACTTTTATATGTAGCCAGAAATCAAAGACACACTAACACAAGCTCTGTTTCCCTTCCTTACCAGTCCTCCTCTTTGCTGAAACAGTGGGCAAATCACCGTTAATCAGAAGTACAGCTAGCTAGCTTCTGGCGAACATACTAGGTTTTAAGTAGTGACTCAAACTTTGACTATTTATCAGAGGACAGCTCACGACAGCCTAAATTAACATATTTCTGAAGGAGTAATTTTATCTAAAATGAGGGAAAGACAGGAGCACCTGGATGACTCAGTCGGCTGAGCATCCGACTCTTGGTTTTGGCTCAGGTCATGATCTCGGGGTTGTGGGATCAAGCCCCTGGGTAGGCTTCCCACTCAGGGTGCAGTCTGCTTGAGTTTCTCTCCCTCTGCCCCTCCCTCTGCTCATGCACACTCTCTCCAAAATAAATAAATCTTTAAAAAGTAAAAAATAAAATGAGGGGAAGACAAAAATCCCCATTGCAAATATATCTCCACAGTGATGGTTTCACTGTTGATATCTCAAAAAGTAGCATGAAACAACAATGATTTTCTCTTTGTGAGATCATAAGCAAGAACTGCCTATGTAAGAGACTGGTATAGAGATAGGATAGACTGTATAAAGTCTGGCATTAAATACTCATTGTGAAGGAAGGAAGTAGGCTCAACAAAAAAGGACACCGCACTGTTTCCTTCCCTTTCTGACCCCTCTAAGCCTTCCAAATCCTAAAATTCCATAAGATCGGGAGAGACTCTCTAAAATTAATTTTGATGAAATATGTTTCCCTGACCCTTCTAAAGAAGACAGTGGCCATCCGATTCCAAGTAAACAAAAAGAAGTTTCAAATCTCTTTGCTAGCTAGTTATAGCGCTTCTAAATTCAACCTTCTACATGCAATCCATTTCCTCTTTTCTCTAACAGAGAAAAACAGCAAAACAAGAGGATCAACAGTTTTTCTTAGAGCGGGTTCTTTGTTTCTGGGTTTTTTGTTTTTTTTTTTAAACCAAGCTCAAGAATGACAGGCCAACAACAACAAGGTTTCATTTCCCATCCACAACTCTTGGTTGCTCCCTCATGGCCCCAGTGTGGTACAAGGTCCTTCAGTGGCCATGGAAGGGAGAGGAGTCAGGGAACTGTTGTACATCACCTGAAGTAATCCTTTGATTATGTTCTAAAGACAGCTGCCTCAGACATCAGACACCTGCAACACCACATTCACACTCAAAAGCATACTGCCCTTGTACCTTGTTTCTGCATGTGCTCCCCCAATGATGGAGAGGACACAGAGCCATTTGTATTAGTTCTCTCTGTACTTTGTCTAGGAAAGATCTAGTGTGGGCAACCTCTAAGTAAATCACCTGGTTAAAGACTAAAGACTGGAGGCCCTGTGAAGAGGTTCATAAAAACATATGTATTTTGCACTGGCCAACAAAGCAGGGTTCCTAGAGTTGTTTATGCCATGTGTAGGAAGAACACTGTTTGCATAGAGAAAATCCAAACTTTTTTTTCTTTGGTTATTTACACAATAAAGAAATAAACACCAGTAATGGTAGTGAAGTATATAGAATGATATCATATTTTAAATCTTATGACTGCCTGATAAAATAAACAATCCTTAAAAAGGAGTAATTAGGCAAATGTGAATTGGATAATTAAAGAATTCCAATTATGCAATGTGGTGACATAATATAAAGGCATAGCTTCACTGTAAAAAATCTATGTCAAGAGCACGGGAAAAGATTATTCCAAGTAAAGAAGGCATTACAGAACAAAGACCCAATTTTCTTTTTTAGTCGAAATCATTTGGTGTTATGGGTAGCCACCACTACCTATTACAATTATTCTTCTGAATAAAGTAAGACAAGATCAGCAACTACACTATCATGATTTTCAATTATCGTGCAAATGTGAGTACACAGAGCAAACTACAAGCTTAAAAAAAAAAGATGGTAAAGAATTGAAAAAATGGAACTTTTCCAGACTAAGGGTTTTCCAACTCCTTCTTCAGTACTTCTTTATGCCTACTGTAGAAATTTTGGGAAGAATAAAAACAAAAGAGTAGAAAATTAAAATTACCTATATCTATCTATAGAACACGGTATTTTAATATAAGGATTACTATAAATAGAACCAAGGCCTTAAAATTTCAATATGCTTATTCATATTGCAATATGACAGTCATTCAGGAGAGGAAACACTTTGGTGACAGTGTCATGTATGACTTTGATAAAGACCGGGCTAAGAGGAAGGGCAAAGGACAGCACAATGGGAGCAAATGCACTGAGGTTCTTTACCCCCCGTCTCTGTGGTGCTCTTCTTATTTAGGATTTTCAAAATATCTTTGGTAATCTTCTTCAACTGATGCCTCGCTTCGTCACGCTCTTTGCCCACTCCATAAAGAAGGATTGTGCGCTGGTTACATTCATGACTTGAAGATTCATCCTGAAAAGCAGAAAATACATTTTGAAACCCTTGTCTGCAGGGGTGGGGTTGCATTTCACATCCATGAAATGCACTAACCACAGCATCTTCATGCTGGCTTGCGCTGGTGGCATCCCACCCACCTTTCAATTCACCTCAACCTCCACTGGCAACACCCTTGTTTTTCCAGTTTGGAACTTGCTAAAGTAAAAAAAAAAAGTGTCAACTGACCTGAAGTCTTAATAGAAGCATTTGATGTGGGCGTACCCTCCAGAGTAAGTTTTGACTCTTGAAAACTTTTCATTGTTTAAAATTTGACATGGTAATAATGTCACATCATATTACATATTATCTAGTCATACTTCTTCCGTAAGGAAAATGTTATTTCTTAGCAAGCTTGGTTTTCTATATACGGCATCATTAAATACTAAATTTTTAAAAAAATGATCTTGCTAGGATCCTCAAGTGCTTTGAGGAGAAATATGTTCCACTGGCTTCCAACATGACTGTGTGAGGTGTATGCATATTTATTGCCAAATGACAAAACAATAAAGAGGGCAGGTCTCATTAGGTGTGAGGCAAATAGCTGGAAATGCAAACATGTTATACACCAACTTCCTCTACTGGACCACCTCCACCCCTGTTCCACAGACACAGTAAATTCAAGCACTATTTTTCCCACAAGGGAAAAGAAAATACTTAGTGACAGCATAACAAAAACACACACATACCGCTAAACAAATTCTATACTCTTCCATTTTCTTAGTAAAATTCCAAGCTCTAAGCCTCAGTACATCCCCTTTCCTTAGCTTTTTGTATATGTTTGCCCATGTTAGGCACTTACCCTTCCTAACAGTAACTAATTCTAAGGAGCTTGCATGAGCAAAGACTATCTCCCAGGGAAGACTAACTGTACTGTGTTCATAATGGCTACAAAAAAGGGCAAAAGCCTTGAGACTTGGAGAATTCCATGCTTGATCTGACTTATTTAAAAAACAAAACAAAACAAAAACTCTGCACTCTGCACAAAGTTGCATTTTGCTTTTATACTCTTGAAGTAAGAGCCTGTTTTCCTCTCTCAGCTTCTGCCACTTTCCATCATTGGGTCTTTCTCACACACTTGCATTTAGGTCACCACTTTTCTTTGCACTGATTCCTTTTTTATTATACTCTCCCAAAAATATGCATTTGTATACCCTGACAATCCAACTTGCTACCCTGTGCAGAAATAATTAGTAACGTTTCAGGTGTTCAAATTTGCCTCTTAAGGGAAAAAAAAAAAAAAAAAGCTAGGAGCAAGTCCCTTCTAGAAGTTGTAGTTACTTTGTATTCTGAATATCCAAATCTCCTTCAAGGTTTTAAAAGATAAGACCTAATCATAGGATAAAGTCAACACAGGTAGTGATTCCTACATTTTGTTGCACACCTGCATGATCTGAGCAGCTTATTAATCTCCAATTTTTGTTGCCATTATAGACAATTACTGATACATTTCTTTTTTGTCTAGTGGGATGTGTACATGTGAGCCCTGGAAGGGAACAGGAGGACACCGAGAAAACTGTACAAAACTTAGGCAGGGGGCACCTGGGTGGCTCAGTCGGGTAAGCGTCTGCCTTCGGCTCAGGTCATGATCTCAGGGTCCTGGGATGGAGCCCTGCGTCAGGCTCCCTGCTCAGCGGGAAGCCTGCTTCTGTCTCTCCCTCTGCCCTTCCCCCCCTCCCCCCCCACTGGTATGTTCCCTCTCTCTCTCTTTCCCTCTCAAATAAGTAAAATCTAAAAACAAACCAACCAACCAACCTCAGGCAGTGCCAGTCATGTGCCCTGGCAATTTTTTTCAGTTAAGGTACCTGGCAAATAGTTCTAATGTAAACTTTTGTGTGACGAGTGATGGAAAGATGTCAGCAAAGTTACTGAACACCTGCTATTAGAATATCTACTTGGGGGAAGACAAGATGCTAGGAAGCCTG
This sequence comes from Leptonychotes weddellii, assembly GCF_054177405.1. NCBI lineage: Eukaryota > Metazoa > Chordata > Mammalia > Carnivora > Phocidae > Leptonychotes > Leptonychotes weddellii. The sequence goes on along the minus strand of NC_138369.1, from coordinate 91,908,562 downwards.
AAAAAATACAAGGATGAATGGTCCCTGTCCTCAAGGAGCACAGATTCAGGGTCATAAAAGTAGCATTTGCAGAGCTCGTCACACACACACAGATACTACGGCTCCACCTGTACCAGTAACAGTCCACGCTCAGGGTAAGAGCAAGATGTGACTCAATTCAGGTAGTGCCATCTGCTGACTCCATGGTCCTTTGAGTCCTTCTGACCTAATGAGCCTCTCTGGGCCTCAGATTCTTCCCCTGATAAATGGGCTGATACCACCTTCCTTTTGAGATTTTTGTCAGAATAACGGAGACGAAGTATGTAAAACGCTTAGCAGCAGATCAGACACAGAACCCGCTGCAATCCACTCAATTTCTACAGTTCACTTCTCACTCGCATGCACCCCAGATCCACATTGTCCTGCATTACTCAACATTTCCTCAAGACGCTGGGGTACTTCCTTCCTTTGCTGTTGCTCCCCCAGCCACCTAAAATACTCTCAACAGGCTGCCCCTCACACGTGTAAGTGCTGTGCACAATTACAGCATCAGGTCCCTCACTGTCACCTCAGTTGAGTGAAAGCCCTCAGCACAGGAGGAGTAGGGAGGGGAGGAGAGCCTTTGGAGCACTCGCCACAGTGTAATCCACCCATTTTCGAGCTATTTCTTTAATGTCTGTCGTCCCTGCTACACAGTCACTTTTGTGAGGGAGAACCCACAGGTCCGTTTTATTCACATTTATATTCTCCTTAGATGGCACTATGCTGTTAGGGATAAGAGTAATATATTCTCTTTGGGACGGATGAGAGAACCAACAGAGCAGAGATATTAAAGAGATAAATAAGCCATCAAATGATGTACAAATAGTCTCCATAATTAATAAGATGAATGGACAAGAGATGGTCATGGAAGTCAGAAAGAGGATATGTAACAATGGGGGCCATCGACAGTGTGAAATTCAGTAAAAAATCACAATGGATGTTGTCTCACACTTACTAGTTGGGCATGAAGCTTGATAGGTGGGAGAGGAAAGATATATTAGGATAACCAATGGCAAACTCTTGTGCCAAAGATATGTTTCAAATAAAGGAGTCTCCATGAAGGAAATCCAGATTGGGGGGTAGATAACTGATGATGGAGGTAGGAAACCATGGCTGCTTGTTTGGATTAACTTGGAAAGAAAGAGAGGGACAACTTTCTACTTAAACACAGGGGAGAAAGAAAACTGGTGAAAATACTACGGGGAAATTTGGAGATAAAAAAATAAGGAACTTGAAGAATCTTTTATCAGTTCATTGGCTCTGATTTGCTCAGGGAGTGGGGCTAGAAGCAAAGTGAAGAGTTGAGAGTGAAGGGATGAAATTAAAAAGCAAGAGCAACATGCTTTTAACTGCAAAAGAACCACCTATCAGCCTTTACATGGGGCCTTAAGACCATATTTGTGTCTGATAATTAATATTTTTAGGTAAATCGTGATAGCTGTTACTGGTCTTCAAAGAGAAAAGGCAGAGATAGTTTAAAAGCAACTGTTTTTCATTAGCCTACAAGATTTATTTATATCAACTTTTAGTACTTGTCAAAAATATGTCTTCAAATAGCAATTCATACTATATGAGAACAAGGTCAACCTTTGAAAATGGACCAAATATTTCCAAAGGTATCAATGAGTTCTGCTCTTTCAACTAGGTATTAAAAACCCTCAAGTTGCATAGTGGTAAGTAATATCAATGACGGGAGATCGGTACCAAAGAATTACTCTATTATTTAGACCCTGAAGGACACACTTGTTGGACAGGAAAAAGAATCAACTAGAGAGTCCATAGAAGTCTTGCAACCCCTCTCATGCCAGCCCACTGTTGTGCTTAGGTTGGACAGGTCATCTCACCTATAAACTAATTTCTGAAAATCTCATCCTCAGGATCAATTTCTCTTCTTCTCCAGATAGTATCTGATGCTCACAAAGACTTAAGTGATCAAGAAACTAGGAGGATATATGTCCAAAAGCCCTAGAAGTCTTGTAGTACTACAGAAATTAAAATAGGTCTCTTGAGCCAAATACCCTTAGAAGGAAGAACTGGAGTTAACTGAATGAAATGAAATCTCCTCTAAGTCATCATCAAAACATAAGTGATTAGAAATGTTGCCAAAACATGCGTGTGTTCATAAGATGTGATAACAGAGGTGAGATGATCACAGATGCATAGTCTCCTTTTACCTCATCCATACTTCCTGGTATTTCTACAGTGTCCCAATAATCGTAGAATTTTAAAATAAATTAATGATCTTTTTAAAAAGAGATAAAAAAAGAATCCTATTCTAGATGTGCTTCCTTTTCTTCCAAACACTAAGAAAAAATAGATGAAGTAAATGCAGTGGTCCTTCTAATAAAACAAAATATAGCATTTCATGCATCCCCAACACTCTATAATTATGTATGTTTCAATATCCAAATGCAAACCCAGCATACATCACGAAATAAACTGCACAGAGCACCCTACTCCAACTCCCAGAAAAGTAGTAAAAACCACGTTTTAAGAGGTCCCTGGGAGGTGCAGTCTGTTAAGCATTCGATTCTTGGTTTTCGGTTCAAGTCGTGATCTTAAGGTCGTGATATGGAGCCCGTGTGGGGCTCCACACTCACTCAGCACTGAGTGTGCTTAACACTCTCTCTCTCTCCCTCCCTCTGCCCAGGATGTGCAGGCTCTCTCTCTTAAATAAATAAATAAATCTTTTAAAAAAAAATACTTTTTAAAAACAATGAGGTTATTTACATTAAAATTGTATGTTAATCTATTAAAATGAAAAAACTGTTAAAAGAGGCCTTCAAATTATTTCTTTTAGATATGTCACTTTATTCTGTTTAGAATAAATTAACTTCAAATAAATGTTACATGAATGATAAGCCTTGGGCAGAGGTGTAAGAAGGGAGTGACATGCATGGGGAGGCTGTGTCGGGGGAACAAGAAATTAGCAGCTTCTTCTCATTCATTACTCTACCTGAAATGGAGTAACTTCTTTAAATCCAGAAAAATAGGAGATTCCTTTCATTAGATTTATATAGGAAATTTTTGTTCTACAATAGCTTATAGCCCATGGTATGGCTGAAATGACAGCTTTATTCAGTGGGGTTGAACACACACACACACGTTCTCTGCTTTCAAAAGCAAAACAATCAAGCCAAGAATGACAAATAATTGGATCAACAAAGCATTCTCTTTTGCTAAATACCCCAAACCCAAGACTTCTTACTTGTGCAGTCTAATATATAACCTAAATTTCTATACTCTTAATAGGTGAAACCACTAGATTATGTAAGAACTGCCTTTAATGTATGTGTTCAATCAAAACATCCACTAAGGTCAAAACGTTTTGAAACCATAAAATATTAGAACTAAAATAGCCTGAGACCTAATCAAATGTCTCAATTACATCTCCACACTCTGGCTGTAATCTGGTTCCACAAGGACCACCAGATCCTACCATTACAGGACATGGCTCTCTTGAGTACAGAGTAATCCCATTTGAAGTAAATATTTTTCAGATAAGCAGACTACCATTAATAGATGTGGCAAAATAAATAAACCAATTAAACCACTTACATGTGAAAATTCTGGGGTATACATTCATTTTCTAAGCCATCTCAGTCATAGAAATTAACCAAATCAAAATTAGTCCTGTTTCCAATGGTAATACATACAATTACAAACTGCATGTGCTGTTCTTATGAGACTGAAGTGCACAACTTGATCTACTTCTATCTGTACGATAATATACATGACCCTTGAAAAACAGAGGTTTGAAATTTGTGGGTCCACTTACATGCAGATTTTATCAATAAATACAGTAAGTACTATGAATGTATTTTCTCTTCCTTAAGACATTCTTAGTAATACTTTTTCTCTAGCTTATTTCATTATAATACAGTATATAACATATAACATACCAAATATAGGTTAATCAACTGCTTATATTATCAATAAGGCTTCCATCAAGAGTGGGCTACTAATAGGTTTTTGGAAAAGTCAAAAGTTATATGCATATATCAACTACATATCAATTCAAAATTAAAAAAAAAATTAAGCTCTGTACAAATTTTCAACTACTATAGCCCCTAACCTCCATGTTGTTCAAGGGTTAACAGTGTACTTTTTGGGGCACCTGGGTGGCTCAGTCGGTTAAGCATCTACCTTCAGCTCAGGTCATGGTCCCAAGGTCCTGGGATTGAGCCCGCATCGGACTCCCTGCTCTGCGGGAAGCCTGCTTCTCTCTCTCCCTCTCCCCCTGCTTGTGTTCCCTCTCTGTCAAATAAATAAAATCTTTAAGAAACAAACAAACAGTGTACTTTTATAATCTAAATGGCTTCTTAAAGATTTTAGTCACTTTCAAAATCAAGTGGTCTACAGACAGGTATGGTTGTAAGTGAAAATCAAAGGACAGTTCATTTAGATCAAGAACTGGAGCCTTTCATTTACCCCTCAAATCCCTATTCATAGCCTTCTAGGAATTTGGAAATATAAATTCTTCATAAAGTAGAATGATTTCAGTATCCTAAATTAGTGCTCCTTTATTTTTTTTTTTTAAAGATTTTATTTATTTATTTGAGACAGAGAGAATGAGAGACAGAGAGCATGAGAGGGAGGAGGGTCAGAGGGAGAAGCAGACTCCCTGCCAAGCAGGGAGCCCGATGCGGGACTCGATCCCGGGACTCCAGGATCATGACCTGAGCCGAAGGCAGTCACTTAACCAACTGAGCCACCCAGGCGCCCTAGTGCTCCTTTAGTATGGCATATTAATTTGTTGAAACCAGTGATGATTTTTTTTTTCACAAGCCTTGTTTCATCTGAACATCTTAAAAATACTTCATAAACATCCTTTAGACTAAAGTCTACAATTTGCTGTATGGGCAAGTATGACTTCTATTTTCTTGAAAAGAGTAAAACCACTCCATTCATGACATTTACTTCTCGCTCCTGGGCCTCAAGGCAGGGAGACGGGGGCTTGTGCAGTGAGATGAGGATTATCTACATACACAGTGGTTACAGATGCAGGCTCTGGGATCAAACAGCATTGGTTAGAATGGGGTCTCTAACTTCACTGCTCTGCTCCAAAGTTTACGTCATGCAGAGAATGGAAATAATTGAAATAATACTCTTCAGAGAGTAACTGAGATCATAAAATAAGTTAATTCATGACAATATAAGGAGTCAAATGTTGGCTATTATTATTCTGAAGTGTACATAGGCATAAAAGTTTTTCCAAAAGTATAATTTTGTGTCTCCAAACCAACAAACAAGTATTAAAACTTGTTAACTGCAATTAATTTCAAAACAAAAATAACAAGGATACCCCCTTTCCCAGAGCACTTGGGTGGCTCAGTCAGTTGAGCAACCTACTCTGGTTTTGGCTCAGGTCATGAGATCAAACCCCACAGCTGGCTCCACATTCAGCATGGAGTCTGCTTAAGATTCTCTCTCCCTCTCCCTCTGCCCCTCCCCTGCATGCCGTCTCTCTCTTGCTCTAAATAAATAAATAAAATAGATGATAGATAGATAAAATCTTTAAAAAAAAGAAAAGAATATCCACTTTTCCAAGAGTTTACTATCAAACCTCTAGATGACTAACATATGGGATCATTATGTGACTGAAATGTCTGATTGAAATAACTCAAATGTATAGCTTAACTATAAACTCTTAATGCCAAGAAAATTCTCAGATCAGTGTAAATCCATAATCTTCAAACTTTACTGTGAATGAACTTCACTTGGAACCTGGAAGGTTCGTTAAAGTATAACTAAGGGGTACACCCAGAGTTTCTGATTCACTGGATCTAGGTTCATGCCCAAGAATGTGCATTTGTCACAATGTCCTAGGCGATGCTGAGCTGCTGTTCTGCACTTTGAAAATCGGGATCAAAGATGATTTAACATATGCAGGGATGGACACACTCAAAACTCAGAAGAAAGAAGTAAACAAAACATATGTTCATAGCAAAGGCACTTACCCAAGTGGATCTAATGGAAACAAAAGAACATTATAGTTTGAAATACTGTATGTGTCTGTGGGCAAAAACAGTATTTATATAAAGGAATTAGTGAAACAGGGATCCCTTAATGATATAATCAAACCAAAAGCAAGGTTACAAAAAAATTGTTTATATTTAAATTCTATTTAAGAAAAGCATGAAAGACACTTTATATAATAAGTCTGGCAAAGGATACAACTGTTTTTCTTTTTTAATGTAATTTTCGAATCCTAAAATTTATAATGAGAAGAAACTGTTTCACGTACAAAGACTTGATCAAACACAGATTTAAAATAATGACATTATTAACCAGGAAAAAAACAAGGAACAAGAGACTTAACATCCATAACAAGCACACATGTCGAGTTAATGTAATTACTTGTTAAAAGGCAATATATCACCCAGCTTGAGCACAGTATGTTTTCACGTAAATAATCATCTGAGAAAGCAAGCCTGCAACCTTCTCCTGGAAGCAGACTTCAAAAAGCTTAATCTCAACATGGATTTATCATGTGCATGGAAAATAACCAAAAGAACTCATAAAGCATCAAACTCTATGGCAGGTTTCAGCAAAAAGCAGCAAGATTTTAAAATTGCTTCTTAAGAGATGAATTCTTACCCACCCTGCCCCACATTTCCCAGGGAAATAAAAGCAGAAGTCCTAAAAGGGGCCAGACGGAAATACAGTGTCTGCACAGCTTTGAGTCCAGGGCATTGGAAGGTAATTTCTGACTGTGAAGTCCTCTCTTCCTCTCTTTATTTCTCTCTAGAACACTCAAGATTTACTGATGAAAGCTCAGCAGATACTCGATCATAAAGAGTAATAACAACTAAACTAAGACATTGAAAGGAAAATACCAGATGCCACTCTGCAGGATGTATTAAATGCCACTTAATGGATACATTTAAATCCTCCTGAATCAACAGAGTAACAGGTAACTTTATATCTAAAAGTATTTGACAAATATATGTGTTTAAAAAATGATGGGTGTGTACATGTTTGTCAAGTTTTCTTAACACTGGAAACCTTTAAAAATAACTGATATCAATTCATGTACTTATTTGGAATAAAACTTAAAATACAAACTGTATTAATGCTGATAGAGACAACCACTAACTTCTTCATTAAATACACACACACACAAAGCATGGAAATAAAATACAAATGGTCTTATTTTACCTTGAGTGGAAAGTGAGACTTAAATATAGATAGATGGAGGTGATACTCCTGATATCAAGACTACTCGTTAAATAAGGTAACAGCCTATGCAAAATTAGCATTCCCAATGGATAATTTTCAAAACAATCAGAGAATGCACAAATTAGAGTAAATAGCAGTAGCAAAGAAGCTTGAAATCTACCATCTTATCTCAATTTAATACTGAATTTTGTTTAGTATTTTTTTTTAAGTTAAATTGGGGAGGAGGTGTTGAAAATTGAAGCTGTAATTGTGACATGAATCTTTTATTCAATAATTAGACAATGAAATATTACATTTGTGGGAATTTAGTGTTATATTTATTTGTCATACTTAAGTCTTTCACGTGGAATCTTTTTTTTTAATTTGGATATGTATTCTTTGTACAACACCATGTCCTATATTTAGGAATAATATTGATATAGAATCAATTCCATTTGCCCTTGATGAAATAAAAACATTAAAATTTCATTTTAAATTTCAAAACTCAGATGGCAGATAATGTATTCAAGTCAAGTGTTAGTTTTCTTTTATAACCATCTGTTGTGGTGTAATAACCTAGGAAACCAGACAAGGACATGGCTTTGATATTTTATTTTAGCTATCATTACATACTCTATATACCTGGAAAGTATGCCCTGGCTGTTTTGAAGAACGCCATTTGATAACCACTTCATTTTGTTTACTGTTTTTTTTTTTTTAAGTGAATGATATTCAAGAAAATGTATGTAAAAATTTCAAATATACTGTCCAAAGTCAGAAATAAGATATATGTGGGCTAAAGTATTTGCAGCTAAAGAATTAGTCTGAGGTTGATTTCTAAATGGATGACTGAGCAACATACAGGCAGAAATAGCTTCCAATTATAAAGTTTTATATCTGATTTCATATTTAACAATAAATTTCCTAAAAGTGATTTTATACAAATTTCTTTCCCCTTTTTACTTTTAAATTCTAATAGCCAATTATCAGTCACGTCTCCTTAGAACCCTTTGATGGTATCAGAGTAAATGGAGCCCAGGAATAAGGAGAATGCAGGAAAAGTGACTGTGAATAGAAACGAAAAAGCTAATGGCATGGAAATGAAGCTGGAAAGGAATAAAGCACAGTCCATGTTTCTCTTCCCATTTCTATACACTGTGCGCATGTGCCTAACAAAAACGTCCTTTAAGAGGCAAACTTTTAGAAAATGAGAAGTATCTATACCCTCATATAATGTACTTCAGACCATTTTATTTGGTATTTGCCACAATTAAGTATTCTGAGATTCAATTTTCTGTATTCTTACTGTCACAATAAGGATTGGAAACCTCAATTTTTAGAGAAGGCTGTCCAGAAAAGTTACACCGAGGGCCCCTGGGTGGCTCAGTAGGTTAAGCATCGGCCTTAGGCTTACACTGGGCTCCCTGCTCAGCGGGGAGTCTGCTTTGCCCTCTCCCTCTGCCCCTCCCCTCTGCTCTTACGGTTGCACTCGCTCTCTAGCTTACTCACACTCAAAAAAATATCTTTAAAAAAAAAAAAAGTTACACAGAGATAAGAGCAAAATCGACAGTCTGGAACTGAAAATAACCATCCCTACTCTCCTCCCCTAGGTAGCAAAGAAGAAACACAAGCCATGGACAACCTCACCTCTGTGGCTGGGAATGGCAGCCTGTGCACCCGAGATTATAAGATCACCCAGGTCCTCTTCCCGCTCCTCTATACTGTTTTGTTTTTTGTTGGACTCATCACAAACAGCCTAGCAATGAGGATTTTCTTTCAAATCCACAGTAAATCCAACTTTATTATTTTTCTTAAGAACACAGTCATTTCTGATCTTCTCATGATTCTAACTTTTCCATTCAAAATTCTCAGTGATGCCAAACTGGGAACAGGACCACTGAGAACCTTTGTTTGCCAAGTGACCTCTGTCATATTTTATTTCACAATGTATATCAGTATTTCATTCCTTGGACTGATAACTATTGATCGCTACCAGAAAACGACCAGGCCATTTAAGATGTCCAACCCCAACAATCTCTTGGGGGCTAAAATTCTCTCTGTTGTAATTTGGGCATTCATGTTCTTACTCTCTTTGCCCAACATGATTCTGACCAACAGGAGGCCAAGAGACAAGAATGTGAAGAAATGCTCTTTCCTCAAATCAGAGTTTGGTCTGGTCTGGCATGAAATAGTCAATTACATCTGTCAAGTCATTTTCTGGATTAATTTTTTAATTGTCATTGTATGTTATACACTCATTACAAAAGAACTGTACAGGTCGTACGTGAGAACGAGGGGCGTAGGCAAAGTCCCCAAGAAAAAGGTAAACATCAAAGTTTTCATTATCATTGCTGTATTTTTTATTTGTTTTGTTCCCTTCCATTTTGCCCGCATTCCCTACACCCTGAGCCAAACCCGCGATGTCTTTGACTGCTCTGCTGAGAACACTCTGTTTTATGTTAAAGAGAGCACACTTTGGTTAACTTCCTTAAATGCATGCCTGGATCCATTCATCTACTTTTTCCTCTGCAAGTCCTTCAAAAACTCCTTAATGAGTATGCTGAAATGCCCCAATTCTGCAACGTCTCCATCCCAACAAAATAGGAAAAAAGAACAGGATGGCGGTGACCCAAGTGAAGAGACTCCAATGTAAACTACCTGAGGTAATATTTCAATCTATTAGTATCTGGAACATCCAAAAGGAAAGCACTGTGTAAAAATACTGTCTAATAATAAGTCGAGTTAGTAACAATGACTCTCTAAACAAGTAACAGAAAACAAAAGAAGTAATCTTCATTTACTTATCCAGTATTAAAAGCTATCTTAAAATGTAAAAAAAGAAACCTAACATGTAGATGTGTAGCAAAATGAACTGTATCTAATCATCATGGTTACAAGCCAAACTACACAGAAGTCATGATTTGGAGAGTGTTGGCAAAGTGTGTGACCATATAATATCTACTGTACATTATTGAACACGATGTTATTATCAAGTTATAATCAACTAAAGAAGAATGATAAATCTGATAAAAGTCTTCTGACTGAAAATTATACTAAGATGTATATACACCCTAGTCCCTAACCAAATGCTGATCTATTTTGATACTCATTATAAAAATGTAAGTGGGACACTTTACAAAGAATATTTACTACTAACTTCTAATTATTAGCAAAAACCTAAGAAATTTAAACTAATTGAAATGGTAATTGGAGTGAATTTTTTTAATTTTCATTAAAAAGAGGTTTAAAAATACTTTTCCAATAAAAAAAAGCAGAAATAGCAAAGTTATTAAAAGTTCTTTTTATGACATTCTAATACCAAAAAACTTTGAGTATTTCCTTAATGCTGGAGAAACCAGTTTTATTAATGGTACAATACCATCGTTGCCACTTAACTTTATTAACTAGCTTTCAGAAACTACCTGCTACTTGGGTTAATGAGTATTTGCTTCAGTGAGAAAAACAAATGTGACTATGCGGTTGCAAAGCATAACTATTAACAGAAAAGTGGTTAAAGTGTTTGTAATTACTGGTTTGTCACTTATGTGTAATACAAAAAAAATGTACATTAAACTAAATCACAATTTGTTGGAATTTCTTTGTTCAAAGACATTAGATACCACCACTCACCTCTTATATAATCCTACATCAAACAACAAACCCATTTAATAAAGGATAACTGCAAAAACTGTTTTATGACACGTTATTGGGCAAAGTCTCTTTTGAAGGTGACATAACACATCAATTAGTTCATAAGTAAATGAAGTATGAATCTACACAAGCCATAGTGACTATTTTTAATATAAACAAAATATATAACAGAATTGGAAGCTGACATTATTTATCTCAGTTATTTATGATCCCCAGAGGCAATTCTCAAATGTAAGGCATGGATACCAATATCAAAATATGATGAGGGGGGGAAAAGGGGGGTGCGGTGCAATATAAGGAAGTTCATTGAACTTCAGTATTAATCGATTTTTATCTAAATCCTCCACAAGTTCTGCTGAGCTAAATATCAGTGCAAAGTTGAACTCACTCAACTTTCTAAATGATATCTATTCTCAAGCGGCTGCATTTACTTCCCTGGCACTTCTACAAGCAAGCACTTCATGTTAGTGGTGAAGCGCAAAGAGAAATTCATCAAAAAAGATGCATCTTCTACAAACTGCTAGTCTACATTCTAGCCATGTAGACTAATGCAATGCACTTTAACATCACATGTGTAAGTGTGCCCATTCTGTAAGAACAGCAGGATAGTTAAAATGGAAGAAAACTAGAGATCAACTCGTCTGATCTTCTTATTTTGCATATGGGAAAAAAGGAGGTCAGATCCACCTCTCAACCCATCCGAGTCAGGGAACAGAGAGTGGGTTAAAACTGACACCATGGTGCCATGACCACATGAACTGCTGGGAGACTGCAGAGTGGGCAAAGACTTTCCCAAATATTCTTTCCCTTTGGATTAAATTAGTTCACTGAGAGGACAATTTCCATAAGAGAAAGAAAAGAAACAAATGCCAATGGTATTAGAGTATTTTTGTTTTTTGTTTTTTTTTTAAATGGTTTATTTATTTATTCATGAAAGTCAGAGAGAGAGAGAGAGGCAGAGGCAGAGGGAGAAGCAGGCTCCCCGCCTAGCAGGGAGCCCGATGCGGGACTCGATCCCAGAACCCTGGGATCACGACCTGAGCCGAAGGCAGACGCTTAACCATCTGAGCCACCCAGGCGCCCGTATTAGAGTATTTTTGTAAAAGAACTGTAACGTGTTTAGAATTATCTATGTTTTTATATACAATATGAAAAATTTACATTAAACTCTAAATCACACTTTGTTGGGAATTTCTTATTCAAAGACATTGGACAGCATACACTGCTGTATCAAAAATCAAATTGAATCCACCCAAGAGAGACTGAGAGATCAGTATTTACAGAGTACTCATGATACACAGAATATGTCACTATTTCCAGGTTTAAGAATTTTAATATACATAATAAATCCCAGATTTAATAAAAAAAAAAAAAAAGTGAAGCCAAATTTTGTAGACTCAAGTCCAGAAGTTGAAAAGTTCAGAAGATGAGACAAACAAAATGTAGTCTTGCCAATAGCCTTAGTAGCTAAGAAGTCTTAAGGTTGCTGGTTAGTGGCAGTTTTTCACAGTGGTTTTTATAGAAAGTCTAAAGCAGGTGTGGCAAACTATAGCCTGCAAGCCAAACCTAGTCCACCCCTTGTTTCTGTAAAGCCTGTGACCTAAGAATGGTTTTTACATTTTCAAATATCAACAGGAAAAATATTAGAATAAAATTTCATGTTGTATTAAAGCTATATGAAATTCAAGTTTCAGGGTCCATAGTAAGGTTTGTAAGAACACGGCCACACACACTCAGGTTTTATCCATGGTTGGTTACCTGCTCCAACAACAGAGTTGATTAGTTGGGTTGTGAGGAAGACTGCATGGCTGCAAAACCTAAATACTTACTAAGTGGCTCTTTAGAAAAGAAGATTGACAACCCCTGGACCAGAACTCTAAAAACAGGGAGAAAATATTCAGAAAAAGAACCCACTATTCATGCATCTAGGTGTTTCAGCAGCTTTGTACTAAAAACAACTAGATTCCAGTGCCCGATCTAGGTGATCACTGTTGATTGGTAATGCCCAAAGTAAGACTGCAATTATGCCAGCTGAAATTAAATATGTAGAAATGCACTTACAAGTCAGTAAATAAAGAGAAACAGCCTGATTTTTTTTAATGGGAAAAGACATAAAAAATCAATTTCTAAGAGAAAAACAAATGGACAATAAAAATATGAAAAACTATATACTCTAATAAGCAAATACATTTACACTTAAATTACATGAGCCTTTTTCACCTGTAAGCTTAGAATTGCTTTAAAAGATTTTTATAACAGTGTTGGAAGGAAGAATCCCACTCAGGGAGACTGTAAAATGGTAAGATCTTTCTGGAAAGCTATTTGAAAATACCATTCAACATTTTGCTGCACAGCTTTGGTCCAGCAATCCCACTTATAGGAAATTTTCTACAAATATGTTGAAACAACTATACAAACACATATGGACATATATGTGTCCTACAGTACTGTTTTTAACAGAGAAAAATTTGGAAAAAAGAAAAAAACACGAAATGCCAATCAGTAATGGCTTAACCCAACTATGGTAATTTTCTGTAGTGTAATTTTTTTTTAAAAAAATAGGTAAATCTTCATGGATTAACATGAAAAGGAAACAAAGATCTGATAGGTCAATAAACGTAAATATATATATTTGCACACACATTTGTATGCATTATGCAAGGGGAGATTAACTTTCACATTTACCTATACACATGCTTATATTTGAATTCTTCAAATTGCTTATCTTTGAATTCTTCAAACTTGCTTTCCTCTTATAATAAAAATATGAAAATAGATATTAATATGCTTCCAGGTAATACTATGACTTTATTGCCTGTTTCTACTTACATGTAGAGATTTTCTAATACTGATTCTACTTATAGACATTTCTATACTTAATGTTAAACTACATAACTTATTTTAACTGATTATTATTTCCACTTTCAGTTAAGCCAGTGTGGAATTTTTTTTAAAACAATTTCATATCATCTGAGAAAGTACCATGCTATGATCTGATGAGAAGTAAAAGGCTCCTTTTGTAAGAGTTCCCACTATGACTTTCATTCCAAATCAAAACAAATACTTCCTCATCTTTTCAGATATTATTTAGATGGTACTGGTTGGCCACATCAACAGGAACCTTTAAACTGTTAACTCTGATCCAAAGGAAAATCTCAAGAGAGACTACAAATGGAAAAAATAGTTTATTGCCATTTGGCAGGCTTCTAATTTCTATGAGCTTTCAATGTAATCTTCTTTAATTCTTTCTGGATCATACCACTTGGAACCAATTTATGTTTTCAACCACGTACTTCACCTTAAGAGAAAAAGTTTCACAAATCCATTAACCTTTAAAGTTGATTGTTACTCCTCACTCATCAATCAGTAATACAAAGCTCAGAAACTCTAGAATCTGGACAATTCACCCTCTGTGCTTTCTGACAGTTGGGAGTGTGAGGCAGGCTCCTAGTACGGCCTCTGAACCAGGCTGTGTGGGTCTGAAGTTGGCTTGGGGTGCATGATTTTGGCTCAACTGCTCAACTGCTGTGCCTCAATTTTCTCATCTGTAAAATGGGACCAATCTCTGAGGATTTTTGTTAAAAAGTAAATAAGATCATATCATTTAGAGCACTATACTCACTGGCTATACTGATTATATTGGTTTTGACTAAATATAGGATTTAAATTTGGTTTCTTGTCATTTGGCAAGCTTCTAATTTCTGGGATCTTTCATTTCACCTTTGATTCTTCCCCATCCATCCCCAAAGGTATACATGGTATCCCACTTTTAACTTCATTTAACAAGATACATACTAACACCTACCACATGATATGCATTAGTCTATGCACTTGGTGAATCTTCACTCATTTCATTCCTTAACAAATCAACAAAGTAGATACTATTATTTATTTTCATTGTAAGGAGAAGGCAACAGTTTCATAGAAAACATAAATAATTTGCCCAAGGTCACAAGAAAATAAAAGCTGCAATAAGAAACTGAGCCAAGGCACTCTGGCTCCTGAGACAGTGCTCCTATCTGCTCTGCTGGGCAGCCTCTCAGACAAGCTAACAAGGGTCCCTCGGTTGGGGAGGGGGGCAGCATTGCTGTGAATCAAAGGAAAGTCAACTAATACATGTTAAGCACACGGACATATAGGAATGTGTGGTGTGTTGGATATTTAGTATGGTCAAACATTTTGAAACTTGCCACATTTGAAAGAACACATTCCATAACTTTAGAAATGGGCACTGTTAAGTCAGTTCCTCTTGTGAAAGTTTCCCACACTTGGACATTTTGAAAGTTGACCAAAATGTGATTTCCAGTTTTCATATTATGAAATTATCTTATACAGCATTTCCTTATTTAAACTAAAACTATTCCAAACCTCCATCTAGATAATGGTTTTGGAGATTTCGGGAAATTTATACTTAATTATGTAGGTCAAATACTTCTACTTAAAAAGTAAAAATAGTTTGTTATTTTTCCCCTACTGAAGCAAGCAGGAAGATGGATGTTTAAGTCACATTCCATCACATTAATGAAATCCAGAGTCTGTATTTCCAAGGAACAATTTATTTGAGTCAAACACACATTTTTTAAACTTTGCCACATTGGGTAGTTCCAACAAAATTATCAGGCATCTTATTGTCTCATATTTTAAACATCCAGTGGGACATGAAACTTTTCTCAGAATCCCAAACCAAGCCATCCCAAAATTCTCCATCAACCTAACCACACAGTCTGGTCCAACTCTGTGGTGAAATGTGCAGTAAAAAATATGAAGTGAAACTCATCATGGAGAACTCCACATTCCCCTCATTCCCCTCTCAATTTCCTCTTTCCCTTTACCTATCTGGCAGGGAAACATTTCTATTCATGGACAACAACCATCTTTACACAAAGTGGCAATTACACCCTTTCAAACTTGAAGAGATTTAAATGATACATTTTATAGACTTTGGCCCAAGGCTGACTGATGAAATTCCTGAGTTTTCCACACTTCGCATACAACATTAAATACAGAGAGATTTCCAAAAATGGTTTCTAATGAGTGAAATTATCTCCATTGAAATCTGCAGTTCACTCAGCACTGCAGTCAGGGGCGAACGTTTTTTAGTGCTTCATATATAACCCAGCACTATTCTAGACACTCGTTTTGTCTTCTCAATAATGCTATGAGGTATATACTGTCATTAAATCCACAATATAGATGAGCAAACTGAGGCAGAGAGCTTCTAAATCATTTGACTATGATCTAGCTCCCAGTAATTCTTGGATCTGGGATTCTAACCCCAAAATCTGTGTCTAACAGCCCTGAACTTTTGGGAAAAAAAGTCAATCTCTCTGAGATAAAAGACCAAAAGACCAAGATAAATGTAAAAATAAAGAGGTCATCCTATTGAATACAGATTTCTGGACAAAGCAGTCTACAAGAGTGCAAATGATGGTTCTGATTTTAGAATCAACTCGTACTCTCTCCTATGTGGTTGTAATTTGAGGGTAATTTATTTTTCTGCCACCTATTATTATATACAAAAGGCACTCAAAAATTTCAGTGACTGTGTAGACAGAAAAGATAAAATGCCAAAAGCTATTAGATGAGAAAATATAAAGATATTCAAGTTACAGTAGATTAACAGTACCTAAGCTTGAAATAAAAGAGGCTTCTTATTAGAAAATCTGCAAAGGTTTGAATATGACATTCTAATTGATCACATTACGCACGTGAAAATGAGGAAGGAAACCGGTATAAGAAAGCAGAACAACACTTGCTTCACATGCTCTCCGTGGGCTGAACTAATAACTGCCTCAATCAGAAGACACTGAGCTCAGGATCCTCACAAACAAAGGTGAATTTCAACTTTTATTATGAGTGGGCTTGCTTATAAAAGAAAGAAAATATTCAAGGGGGAAAAAAAAACACTTTAAGGTAGACATTCTAGAAACCATAGATTATGAGCATAAGGAACTATATAATGTGCAACAATCTGACATGAATTATGACTTCTTAAATGGGTCTTGTTTTACTGCATGTTAAAAGTAACACTTACAAATGAGGTAGAACCTGTTATTTGGGTTTCGTAAGGGTGTAAAAATAATGGTACTATTACAAGTACCAAAATTGTAGTACATGTTTAAAAAAATTCTAGCTAGAAACAACATGTGTCTTTTCAACTCCTCTACTGAATGTGATGAGTAAATGTAAGGTGTTAATACGTTATACACCTAAAGTCTGCTTTTAAAAGTAGCACTTCCACATGATGAAATGCTTCCTGTTTCCCTTTGTGTATGTGTTTATCTGTAATAGCTGACACTGGAAACCATGAACACCACAGTGATAAAGGGCTTCAATGGGTCTGAGCAGTGCCCCAGGGACACGCGGATATCGCAGCTGGTGTTCCCAGTCACCTACACAGTCGTGTTCTTCATCGGCATCCTGTTGAACACTCTGGCCCTGTGGGTGTTCATTCACATCCCCAGCTCCTCCACCTTCATTGTCTACCTCAAAAATACTCTGGTGGCTGACTTGATAATGACGCTCATGCTTCCGTTTAAAATCCTCTCCGACTCACACCTCGGACCGTGGCAACTCAGGGCCTTTGTGTGTCGTTTCTCGGCTGTCATCTTTTATGAGACCATGTACGTGGGCATCATACTGCTAGGTTTCATAGCCTTTGACAGATTCCTCAAGATCATCAGGCCTTTTGGAAAATTTTTTGTCCAAAAACCTGTTTTTGCAAAAATGGTCTCGACCTTTATCTGGCTCCTTTTGTTCCTCATCTCTCTGCCAAATATAATCTTGAGCAACAAGGAAGCAACGCCGGCATCTGTGAAAAAGTGTGCCTCCTTGAAGGGTCCCCTGGGGCTGAAATGGCATCAAGTGGTGAATTACATATGCCAGTTCATTTTCTGGACTGTTTTTGTCCTGATGCTTCTGTTTTACGTGGTGATTGCAAAAAAAGTATACAGCTCTTACAGAAAGTCCAGAAGTAAGGACCGCAAACACAACACAAAGCTGGAAGGTAAAGTATTTGTTGTTGTGGCTGTATTCTTTGTGTGTTTTGCTCCATTTCATTTTGCCCGAGTTCCATACACTCACAGTCAAACCAACAGCAAGACTGACTGCAGGTTGCAAAACCAACTGTTTATAGCTAAAGAAACAACTCTCTTTTTGGCAGCAACTAACATTTGCATGGATCCCTTAATATACATATTCTTATGTAAAAAATTCACAGAACGCCTACCATGTATGAGAGGGAGAAAGATCACAGGATCAACCCAAGAAAATCAAACTACTCAGACAATATAACTCTAACCTGATAACTTTATCATGGCTACGTTCTATTTAATCGATAAGACTTCAAAAGATAATTGATTTGGAAATCAAGTTTAAGCAATGAAAGAAAAACAGATGAGACAAAGGTTTTCTTACATGTTATTATTACCCAGGTTTACAGAAAGGATTATATAAATTTTAAGTCCACATAGATCGATTGATGAGCAGAATGAAGTATTGGTCAGAGAATGCAACAGAAAGCAAGTGGCCACTAGAGGTCATCTTTTTGAAAGCATTCACTTACATATTGGAAAACATTATGGATACATGTAAATTACTAAGAACCTTCCTTCCAAAACACCTTCTCACATTCTTGTACAATACATAATTCATACAACTCTACTGCTTTCGGGTCCCACAACTGTTGATACTTGCTGATTTAAAAACAAACAAACTTGAAAATCCTTTGATGAAAGCTGAAGCTAGTGGTTGAAAGGGATGCTAGACATGAAGCATCTGGGGAGTTGAAATAGGGTCAGAAAACCCCGAGAAAGCCTGGATGAAGGAATTTCTCCTTACAAAGAGCCTCCTCCAGTGTCAAGAGTACTAACATTATTTCAGTACTCTATGCGAGGCAAAGACCATTATTAAGCCACATAAAATATCGTACTGTAGTACTTTGCATGCCTTAAGTGTGCACAATTTAATGGCAAGAATGCAGGACGGATATTCTCTGGAATTCTCCCTCTGCCTGGCAAATACTCTAATGGCGGTTGAATACGCCACCTACTCAACAAAGCCTTCCTGGGCCACCACCTCTATCCTCCTGCCTCACACACTAACTACTGCTCCCACTGTTTGGGTATGTGTGAGGGCCATCGTGGTAGATTTCCCTTTGCTAGTTAGTGATATTCCTGACTGCATCCCCAAAAGATGGTTAGGATTCTTTAAGAAGACAACGTGTTTCAAAGACAGAAACCATGTCATGTTTTCTTGGTACCTCCCACACTATTCCCTGCAGACCATGAATTACAAATGTTTGAAATACAATTATGTCATTGTTGTGTCATTCTTGGTACATTTATGGATGGAACTGCTGACCCACAATCAATAGCATCCATACTGGGAAATTTTGCTAAGGATGGTAACCTATTCGTACTTTTTCCCCTCCGTATCTCTTCCTGAATCCCTCTGTGCTTCAAAAAAGCTAAAATGTGGTTATCTAGAATTGTGGACATGGATTTATATCTTCTAGAGAAAATGCACAAAGTATTCATGCTCTGTAAATGTGCCGCTGGCTCCAACATGATCACCATAGGTGAAACCCCCAACCTCTTCCCATGTTCTCCAAGGCCCTGAAGGCCCTGGAACTTGCCCACCTTTCTGGCCTTATCTTCTAACTGTGCTTCCATCCCTGGAACATTACACTCTTATGTACGTTTCTAACTGTGAGAACTTGCGTTGATCCTTTTTGCCTCTGGGCCACTCACTGCACACGTAAATCTCCCTTTGACCCATCCATGAAACCCTAAGATGCTATCACTTGTTCCATGAAATCTCATCTGGCCAACCTCCCACCACCATCTCAAACCCAATCACCCCCTCATCGGACTGTTGTCACACCTCAATTATTGTACTTATCACACTGCTTTGTAATTACTTGCCCACACATGTATCTACTCTTTTAATAATTTATGTATATCTTTGAGAGCAAAGATGTGTCTCACTGTGCAATCAATAAATATTTGATAAAATAATTCAAGCTGGTTTTATTTTTACATGCTGGAAAAGCAAGGAGGAAGCCAATTCTCACTCATGTTTCTGTTTTCAAAAGGTGATATAAATTTATTGAAAACTCAAGCTCTTTTTAGCTGCCTTCCTATAGAGCATGTACCCAGGGGCCTGGGTGTTGGGGGTGTTCCTTGGCTTGCTAGTAAATGAACATGAAGAAAACAGAATTAATAAACATTACATGTGTAGCTTTGGGCTAATGTTTATCAACGTTTCACTTTTAAAGCTACAGACAAAGTGCTTTAGCTATGTGCTACTGATTTTGGTTAAGTAAAATCTGTAACTGTAGCATATTACAATCTCCTAAACTCTTCAAAAAATACTCTTAATGTCTGATTTTCATTCTCTGAAATAAAAGAATTAAATCATGGACTGTTAGAGATGTCACTAAATCCACATTGCCTTTACTAAGTATATTAAACAATCACATGTAGACTATAATACTGTATTATAAGTAACTGCATCTTGATAATATACACAATTTTTTAAAAAAGATCTTTTAAGGGGCACATGGGTGGCTCAGTTGCTTAAGTGTCTGCCTCCAGCTCAGGACATAATCCCAGGGTCCTGGGGTCAGGTCCTACATCAGGCTCCCTGCTAAGCAGGGAGTCTGCTTCTCCCTCTCCCTTTGCCCCTCCCTCTGCTCGTGCTCACTTGCTCTTTCTCTCTCTCTAATAAATAAAATCTTTTAAAAAAAGATCTTTAAAGATAAAATTTCCAAAATTATGCCTGCCCTAAATACAAATATTTAATTATATTATAGTAACATTATATTCAAACGCTGAGTACCTGATGTACAGAGTGAAATAATCTATGATGGACTTAGGGAATGGGCATATTAGAGCCACCTTAAAATCACACTCACAGGGGGCGCCTGGGTGGCTCAGTCATTAAGCATCTGCCTTCAGCTCAGGTCATGATCCTGGGGTCCTGGGATTGAGCCCCGCATCGGGCTCCCTGCTCAGCAGGAAGCCTGCTTCTCCCTCTCCCACTCCCCCTGCTTGTGTTCCCTCTCTCGCTGTGTCTCTCTCTGTCAAATAAATAAATAAAATAAATCTTAAAGAAAAAAAAAAGAAAAAAATTTTTAAAAGAATAAATAAAAAATAATAATAAAATAAAATCACATTCACAGAATGCAAAGCAACCATTTGAAAACAACTTTCCAAACTAGCCATCACAAATACTAAATTCTACAATGCTTATAGAATGAGATGCTATATCATAGCCATTAATGACAGAAACAAGAAAGCAAAAAGCAAAAAAACAAAACAAAACAAAACTTAGCTTTGATATAATCTGTGAGCTCCGAACACAAATAAGGGTTTTGTAAAAAGTTAAATGTAATTATTTTTACTGGATGTAAGCACTATGAATATAGAACACATGTTAAATCAGTAGTCGCAAACTGCTGTGGGGATCAGAACAAGCCACAGGGATTCTTCACACACAGATTGCTAAGCCCACTCCCAGAGTTTCTGATTCAGGAGGTCCGGGGTGAGGCCTGAGAATAAGTTTGCAGAGGATACGGATGCTATTGTTCTGGACCACACATCAAGAACTACTGTGCTAACTGCTCCTTGAGGTTCATATTGAGAACTGTGCATACTATTCCTGGAGATTCACAGCATAGCCTTCTTGGACATGAATGCAAAGGAGTGGAATCTGTCAATAGGAGACAGACGAAACTGTTATTAAGAGAACAGGGCAGATTAAGGTGACAGGCAACGGTGAGGACTTAGCTACCTGGAAAGGTCATGCCCAGCTTACGGGGGTTTCTACTGCTCCGGGCCAACTGTTGGCACCAGAGGGATTTGGGGCCCAGGGTTGCTGGCTAGTAGCAACAGCAGAAGAACCGACCGGGTGACAACAAAAAGAGCACACTACTTACTATTTACTACGTATTAGGTAAGTCTACCAAGAGTTTTCAGCAGATTGTCCCAGTTAGTAATCACGGGAAGTGACGAAGTGCTATTGTGATCTCCATTTTAGAGATAAAGAAGTTGAGAAACAGAGAAGTTAAGCAACTTCCATGGGGACACCACAGCATATACACAGCAGAACTAGGACTGTAATTCAGACTCTGGCTTCTGAGCCCATATTCGTAACCACTATATTTCCCACCTCAGATATTCTAATGTTCTCAAGAGAAATCATAAATCCCGTCTCCTATAGTTCCTGCTCTTCTCAAAACTTCCGTAGCCACCTCCACACTCCCTGACCCCACGAAAACAATATGTTCATGTGTGGGCCATAACTAGCTCAGGTGCTGCCAGGTAATTAGCTCCGACCCTCGAAGTGAGCAAGAACCTCCCAGGACCTTACACAGGCAGCTTGCCGTCATTACCGAGTACCTGCTATGTGCCAGGCACCATACTATGTGCTCTACAAGGACTATCACCTCTCTGTTTCTCACTCCAACCCTACGAGATAGATACCACAGGGTTGCCTGTTGAGGGCAACAAAAAAAGAAAACTGAGACACATAGCAAAAAGACACCTTGCCCACAGTGCACACGACCTGCCAGAGAGCAGAGGCAGGGCTGGGGTTAAAACCCAGGCAGGTGGCCTCAGGCCCCAGGCCTCAACAGCTCTGCTACACCATCGGGACAAGCTCCTCAAGGGTTGACATCACACCCCAGCTGCGAGGATGGGAAGGAGGTGGCTCCTGAAGAGGAAGGGAGAGGTCTCAATACTAATGAGGTCTGCAACCTCGGGAGTTTGAGTGGTTCAGCCCCATGAGTATATCCAACGCTCAAGAGGTCTTGAGAGACAGAAAATCCCAAAGAGTGGGTTCACTGATTCACTGAGTCAGTCATGCCTTTAGTGCAGGGCCCTTTGCCTCTCTGGAAGGACACAATGGTCAGGCACACATCCCACAATGAATCCAACTGTGGAAACTGTATGAGAGACAAAATTCACTCACCATAAAAACTGAGAGGAAAACGTAGCTAACTTCAAATGGAGAAAATGAGGAAGGACTTGCAGGAGATGACAACGTGAGCTGGACCTTGAGGCAGGACACAGGGCATGCGAAAGGGAACGCTGCCAGGCCATGAACAGCTTGGAGGAAGACGCAGCTAGGGGTGGAGAAAGTGCTATGGCCAGAGCACAAGGGGCCATGGAGGCCAGAGGCTGCCTGTGGACGTAGAAGATGAGCCTGGGAATGGAGCCTACAGTAGAATGCTATGGTGTTGTGTTGGATTATATAGACTTCTCAATGAGCCATGGAAGGGTTCTGAAGTAAAGAACTACATGCTCTTTGCTTGTGCTTTAGGAAAATCAATTTGCCAATAATGGGATGATTATGATTATGGATTGAAGGAAGAGCCACTGAAGATAGGAGATCAATTACAGAAGTCTTCCATCTATGCAGGCAAGAGCCACGGGGAAAAAACTGACATAGACTTTACAGACATTTTCAGAGACACAGGTTTTGAGTCCAAGACCACTGGAGAATAGGGGATTATATGTAAAATGTATTTAATTAATATGCAGAATTTATTTTCAATGGGGTCCATAATCCCCACACTACCCCCCTTACAACTGAGATTCATTGCTCTGAAGACTGTTAGATTGAGTAGTGTGTTGGATCATAAAGGAAGGGCAAGAAGCAGATTCTGGGTCTGATTCAAGTTCAGAAATCTGGGTCAATAAATCTAGCCAGTGGAGACAAAATATGGATCCAGGGCTCTGAAGACAGGGCTAGATTAGATGCAAGGGGATAATTTTTCTGATACAGTGAGAGATGAAGGAATGAGCTGAGCATCCCAGAGTCCCTGCCGCACAAGTGTCCTGGACAGAACAGACAGAAGAGATGCCTAGAATGTGGAGTTTAGGGGGTGGAAGGTGAGGGCTGAATTAAAAGAAGCAACAGGAGATCTCGTATAC